>NC_053424.1:33908346-34208346 GCF_007990345.1 Gossypium hirsutum
CTAGTGATTCCCTTCTATTGATTCTTCCGGGATCTCCGGGGGGTGTCGGTGGTCATAGGGAATGTATTCCCCTGACCGAACCTCATTCTTATATGAGCCTCATAATGGGTGGAGGATTGAGGAATCTGCTGGTTCGGGTACTTTACTTCTAGAACGAGCTTTATATAGTGAACCTTAGAACTATCCTTAGGTAGAGCCCGCGTTTGAACCTTAGTTATTACCCATTTGTGTCTATGATTATTTTTTGTTGTTACACTTGTGTTTTATTGCGCATATTTGATACTAACTTGTGCTTTGTTTTGATTGCGTTTTGCAGACATTGCATATAAATGAGGGTGTTGGTTCGGTATTCGATTGCTAAGTTTAGAAAGTTTACATGAAGAATGAATTTCTTAGTAAAGTTGAGGACAATGCGGCCGTCTGTGCAATGGCCGAGAAGTTACAAACTGAGAAAGAGGATAGCCTGACAGAAGATATACATCAGAGTTGCAGGATTTTACCCGCATCATTGTGGCACAGAATGAGCTGCAGGAGTTGAAGGATATATGGACTAGTTGGGATGAGGGCACTAAACAGTTGTTCTATCCAGAGTTATGGTGATATACCGTACTTGCTCGATGTTAAGGTGGATAAGCGTTTGTTTCGAGGTATGGCTCAATTTTGGAATGCTACTTATAATTGTTTCACATTTGGAGAAGTAGATTTGGTTCCTACCTTAGAAGAATACACTACTTTGTTGAGGAGCCCAAAGGCTCAAGTCAGGAAAATTTATGCTAAGCTTACTAATAGTCAAACTTTTGCGAAGAGGTTGGTGAATATTTCGGGATGAGTGAATCTTGGGTCACTGCTCGAATTTCAACAGAAGGGGGATAGTAAGTGTATTCCTTGGGAAAATTTGAGAGATCTGATTTTGACGCACCCAGATGAGAAGAAAAGGGTTGAATTTTTGCCTTAAGCATCTATGGGTTGGTGATTTTCCCTAGGCTTTAAGACATGTTGATGAGGCAGTAACTGATTTATTTGATCGTCTCGGAAAGGAGTCACACCTGTACCTGCTAATATTAGCCGAGACATTTAGATCTTTGAGCATGTGCCGGACGGCAGGGGAAAGTCGATTTATTGGCTGTGCACATGTTAATGGTATAGTTTCACGGCATTTTGGAAAGTAGATAAGGTATCGTATCGGTTTTCTCCAAGGTTACTCCTCGTTAAAAGAAGAAATAGTAATGCAAAGGAGAAAATATTTCGGAAGAGAAATGGATGGAAATTCTCCAAAATCTCAAGGAAGATGATGTAGAGTGAGGGCTTTCTGGATGGTTCCCGATGAAATCTTGTATCGATGTGGAGACTATAATTGGGTGCCATTATTAGGAATTGGAGAGCTCTGGATATACTCATTTATTGCATTAAGGCAGTATAAGTCGAGGTAGTTCATACCTACGACGCACGGGTTAACTCAGTGTGAACTTCCATATAAAGGAGACCATTATAGGAAGAAGGTTCGAGAATTGTCTGATGCTTGGAGGCAGATGCACCGGATGAAAAGGCTGACTGTTGGTTCTATGGTAACCCCCGAATATAATGGATGGTTTAGGAAAAGGGTCAATGACAATATCCTAGACAAGTTCGAAAGTGCTCGGGCAACTGAGGAACGGTTACAAATTGCCCCGTCGAAGTGAAAATTATAAAGCAGATTTTGAGAAAAGAGTTTTGAGTTCGGGAAGAAGATTGAGCAGTTGGAAGAAGAAAGGATGCACTTGAAGTTAGAAGTGGAGATTCAAAAGTCAGAGGCAGAAAAGTTACAGAAAATGAAAGGGTAAAGTTGAGGAAGATTTGGAAAGTTTGAAAACAGATTATAAGAAGCTGCGCTTATCAATGAGGACCACTGGGCTAGGAAAGACTTCGGAATAATGGCGCCAGGAGGTTCGAGAAGAAGGGCTAAGGCAGATCAATGGGAAAAGAAATATCAGGAGGCTCAAGCTCGAAATGAAGCCTTGGAAAGAAGTTTATCAGAGAGTAAGAATGAAAAAGATGAATTAAGAGCCAGAGTAGCCGAACTTGAGAGATCTTTGTGTTTATACCGGAATCGCAATTCTGTGACAGAGTTGAAAGCAAGCTTAAGTAAAATCGAGGAGATGAAAGGAAAAATAGAAGAACTAGAAACAACATTGCAGAATTGTGAAATGGGGATTGATTTCTTGAGGCAAACGAGGAGTAATGGAAGAATCAACTTCATTACTCTCAAGAACAAGTGAGAAACAGGGACCACATCATGGAGAAAGCTGTAACGCAAATTCGAGAAGTAGCTGACTACTTGTAGTCCTTGGCAGTACAGGCAGACGTATTAAGTGTGAAGTATGAGCTGGAGTCAGACAGGGGACAGGAACTAGCTTCATTACTTAGGAAAATTAAAGCCCTGAGTGTTAGGGCGAAGTCATATTGTAACTCAGTTTTATGTAAAAAGTTTATTTCTAGTGAAATTTCTAAAAGGAATTGAATCAGAATGATGCCTCCTTTGCATTCATAGCATTTGCATTACATTACATCATATGCATTAAAAATTATAATAAGATCTAATTAATTAAAAATTATTCAGTAATGTGGAAATCAACAAAAAACCAAATAGCACCTACGTATGAGAAAAGACTAAGTCAATGGACAAAAGATAAATAGAACAATACAAAAGATATCAAGAGTAAAGCAGTACAAGCAAGAACTGATAAGCAGCAAGAGATGAAAACAGATATAGACCCAAGAGAGATGATGAGTCAGTTGTCCAATTGCTATGGGAAGAATGGATAAGGAAAGGTCCAATGATAATATGGGAGAAAGTAATGAAGACCCCACTATCCTCCTGGCTTCACTCCTGTTCATATGCAGACACAACCAGAAATTAATTTGCAGAAGCCATCTGTTACAATCAGGCCTCAGCAGTTCAAGCTGGGTTTCGGTTCCCATGAATTTTTAAGCTAGTTCAGGTTATAATCCTAGTAATAATCACATAATCAATAGTCCCTGATGTGGATGAAATTGCAAAAGAAGAAAGAGCAAAGGCAGAATCGCCAAGCATTAGAAGAACGGTGCAATGGCTGAAGAAAAGGTCAGAGCAATGAGGTTGGTGATAGACACCCTGAATTGATGCAAAGGATCTGAGTTGGTCCAGACTTAGTACTGCCATACAAGTTCAGGATGTCAGAATTTGAGAAATACAATGAACGAGCTATCCTGAAGCTCATATCACTATGTTTGCAGAATAATGATAGGGTATGTTCATAATGATCAATTGCTGATTCATTGCTTCAAGATAGCTTGGCGGAGAGCTGCTAAATGGTACAATCAATTGAATCGAAACAAAATTAGTTCATGGGAGACTTAGCACAAGCATTCATGAAGCAATACAATCATGTGACAGATATAATTCTCGATAGAATTACTCTGCAGAATATGGAGAAGAAGCCGAATGAAAGTTTAAGCAGTATGCACAGAGGTGGAGGGAAATGGCTATTCAGGTTCAGCCACCGCTTTTGGAAAAAGAAACCACGATGCTCTTCATTAATACTTTAAAGGCCCGTTATAACACATATGCTAGGAAGTGCCACGAGAAGCTTTGCGGATGTGGTCATGACGGAGAAATGATTAAAAATGCCATAAAAATGGAAGGATAGACGCGAGAGAAAGTGCTAAAAAGTCTATGCCACGGAAGAAAGAGAATGAGGTGAACAATGCGAACTGGGATATTCAAAGTCTATTACTGTGAGTCAACCAAAAGCAACAACTGCTGGTCAGGGTTCATCATGGCAAGAGTCAGGGACCAGGCAGAATAATGAGAAGATTCAATTTAGACCAATTCCTATGATGTACAAAGAATTATATCAAAGTTTGTTCGATCCACATGTAGTGGCACCTTTTTACTTGAAGCCAATACAGCCTCCGTTCCCTAAATGGTACGATGCTAATGCCTAATGTGAGTGTCACGCAGGAATTGTGGGTCATTCGATAGAAAATTGCACCACTTTCAAGAAACAGGTTGAGAGGTTTATCCAAATGGGCATTGTAAAATTCGATAATGCACCCAGTACTGAAAATCCAATGCCTAATCATACTGATGGCGGGGTAAATGCGATAGATGGAGGATTTGGAAAAAGGACCAAGAGGGATGTTTCGGAAGTAAAAACTCCTTTAAGACGAGTTTGGAAGGAGATGGCAAGAAGAGGATTGGTTATTTCAAAAACAGAAAGAGATGATAATGGGATAGAGAATTATTGTGAGTTCCATCATGAAGAAGGATACAGAATTTAGGAATGTGAAGAATTCAGAGCTGTAATTCAGAGCCAAATGGACAGCAAGGAAATAGAGTTTTATGAGGAGATCAATGAGGAGGAATATATATGTGCGTCAGAGTCCACATCAAGTCCAAAAGTCAATTATCCTGTGGTTATTATCTCGCTCCTAAGAATGAAGCAGGAGTTCAAATGGCACCGAAGATTATAATTCAGAAGCCCGTAGTTTTTTCTTACAAGGATAATGAGCAGGTCCCTTGGAACTATGATTGTAATGTGACTATCCGGGAAAGGAGAATTTAGCTAGCCCGTCAAAGGAGGATCAAAATTTAGGGTCTCATACACGCAGTGGAAGGCGATATGATACCCAAACAGAACTGGTGGAAGAAAGAGAGATGCTGGTTGAGCAAAAGAAAGGAAAAGCAGTCGAACTTGATATACCTGTTAACGAACCAGTGAAAGAAGAAGAAGCTAAAGAATTCTTGAAATTTCTGAAACATAGCAAGTACAGTGTAGTGGAACAGTTACGTAAACAGCGGCCCGCATATCTATATTGGCTCTACTCCTGAGTTCAGAAGTGCATCGGAGTGCATTGATGAAGGTGCTAAATGAGAATATGTAACCAACGATATTTCTGTCAGTAAGCTGGATCGGTTGGTTAACAACATAAGTGCAGACAACTTTATCTTTTTCAATGATGACTAGATTCTGCTAGGAGGGATGGGATCTGCTAAAGCTTTGCATATAACTACCAGGTGTAAAGGTATACGCTGCCAGGGGTATTGGTAGATAACGGTTCAGCATTGAATGTGTTACCTTTGTCCACACTGAACAAGTTACCTGTGGATAGTTCTCATATGAAAGGATGTCAGAACATAGTACGAGCATTTGATGGCACAGAGAGGAGAGTCATCGGAGAATTGAGGTACCCTTGTTGATTGGACCAACCACGTATAAGGTAGATTTTCTAGTAATGGATATTAAGCCCTCTTACAACTTCCTGTTGGGAAGGCCTTGGATACATTCGGCAGGGGTAGCACCTTCATCGTTACATCAAAAGCTAAAGCTGGTATCAGAAGGGCGGTTGGTAACGATAAACACTGAAGAAGATATTATTGCGGCCGTAAACAGTGATGCGCCATATGTAGAAACAGATGAGGAAGCTATTGAGTGTTCTTTCCAGTCTTTGGAGTTTGTGAATGCAACATTCATTACTGAGGGAAGTAGAATTCTGGAACCAAAAATGTCCAAAAATATGATGATGGGTTTGCAGTTGACGGTAGGCCGAGGAGCTATGCCAGGAAAGGGGCTTGGAAGATGCATTCAAGGAAGAATTGCAGTGCCAATGTTAAAAGACAAACAGGATCGCTTTGGATTAGAGTTCAAGCCAGATGCAAAGCGAAGGAAAAAGGAGCTAGAAAGAAGACAAGAAAGAAGAAGAGCTCGAATGAGTGGTGGGGAAATCAAGTGGGAGCCCATGATAATTCCTCATATCTCCAAAATGTTTGTATCAGGTGGCATTATTTATCCTGAACGGGGGATGTTGGAGAAAGAAAACATGGAAGAAGCATTGGGAGATGTGTACATTAATGCCATATTTGAAGAGGCAATTAAAGAGGGGATTTTGTCAAATATCGTCCATATAAGCCTGGAAGTGTTCTAAACAATTGGACTGCAGAAGATCTCTTGTAATTTTTAGAGCTTACTCAGAGTAATGTTCAAAACAAACTTTTTGTTTTAAGCCTAGAAACAATAAAGATTTCTTTATGAAATAGGCTCATGTTCAAACATCATTATTTCAATGAAGTACATTTTTTGCTATCATTTTGAGTAAATGTTATTCTTTTCACAAGCAATTGTGTTATCTAAATAATTATCTTAATTCTTTATTCAATTCATAAACATATTATACAAAGCAATAAATACCAAATTCATTCATTCTTTGTATATTTTTTGTACCTTTAATAGGTCCCTAGATATCAATGTCATGAGCGACGTTGTTACACACTCAGAATAACTATTTGAGCGAGACATGTGTTTAGAGGGATCTCAGGACTTTGAAGATGACAGAGACTGTGATTTATCTCCAGATTTGTTAAGGATGGTAGAATAAGAGGAAAAGCAAATTTTTCCTCACAAAGAAACCGTAGATATGATGACTTTGGAGGAGGGGAAAGTTGTAAAAATTGGAACATGCATAGCTGAAGAGACAAAACGAGACCTTGTTGGGTTACTTCAGGAATTCAAAGATGTTTTTGCATGGTCATACCAGGATATGCTTGGTTTATGTCCTGATATTGCAGTACATTGCCTTCCAATAAGAGAAGATTGCAAGCAGTACAATAGAAGCTTCGACGAATGAGGCCAGATATTGTCTTAAAGATCAAGGAAAAAGTTAAAAAGCAGTTTGATGCGGGATTCCTTCAGGTGATCAAGTACTCAGAATGGGTAGCTAATGTGGTGCCAGTTCCCAAGAAGGACAGCAAGGTGCGAATGTGTCTAGATTATAGAGATCTAAATAAAGCGAGCCCAAAGGACAACTTCCCTTTGCCTCACATTAATACACTAGTGGATAATACGGCTGGTTACTCGTTGTTTTCCTTTATGGATGGTTTCTCGGGGTATAATCAGATCAAGATGCATCCTGAAGATATGGGAAAGACTACTTTTATAACCTTGTGGGGCACGTTTTGTTACAAAGTGATGCCATTTGGATTGAAGAATGCTGGAGCAACATATCAGGGAGCCATGGTGACTTTATTTCATGATATGATGCACAAAGAAATCGAAGTATATGTTGACGATATGATAACCAAATCTCAAACTGAAAAGGAGCACATCCAGGTGTTGAGAAAGTTGTTCATGAGATTGAGGAAATTTCAGTTAAAGCTTAATCCAACAAAGTGTACTTTTGGGGTTAGATCCGAAAAGCTATTGGGTTTTGTGGTCAGTGAGAAGGGAATTAAGATTGATTCAGACAAGGTTCGGGCTATACAGGAGTTGTCTCCACCATGTACCCAAAAGAAGTTCGGAGTTTCCTTGGAAGATTAAATTACATTGCGCGGTTTATTTCTCAATTAACGGAGAAGTGTGACCCTATATTCCGTCTTCTTAAAAAGCATAACCCAGGGGAATGGGATGATGAATGTCAAAAGGCTTTTGATAAAGTTAAAGAATATTTGTCAAGTCCTCCAGTATTATCACCCCCAAGTTCAGACAGGCCGTTGATATTGTATTTGACCGTGTTTGGTAATTCAATGGGATGTGTACTTGGTCAACATGACGAATCAAGAAGAAAAGAAAAGGCGATATATTACCTCAGTATGAAATTCACTGAGTGTGAGTTGAGATATTCGCCAATTGAAAAATTGTGTTGTGCTTTCGTTTGGACAACACGAAGATTGAGGCAATATATGTTGTATCATACAACCTGGCTAATTTCAAAACTGGATCCTTTAAAGTATATGATTGAGTCAAATGCCTTGAACGGAAGGATGGCTAAGTGGCAAAATTTGCTTTTTGAATTTGACATAATTTACATGAGTCGAAAAGTTGTAAAGGGAAGTGTAATAGCAAATTTTCTGGCTAGCCGAGCTTTAGAAGATTATGAGCCCTTAAATTTTGACTTTCCTAATGAAGAGATAGTGTATGTAGCAGCTACTGAAGAAGATAATACAAAAGGTCACTGTTGGAAATTGAATTTTGACAGAGCCCCAAATGCTGTGGGTAATGGAGTTGGGGCAGTTCTGGTATCCCCAGATGGAGATCATTATCCATTCACATGTATATTGGATTTTGATTGTACAAATAATATGGCAGAATATGAAGCATGTATCATGGGACTCAGAGCAGCTATAGAACGCAGGGTCAAATTGTTGGAAGTATATGGAGATTCTGCATTGGTAATTTATCAACTTCGAGGTGAATGAGAAACAAGAGATTCTAAGCTAATCAATTATAGAAGGCTGGTGTTGGGGTTAGTTGAGGAGTTTGATGATATTATTTTCAATTATCTCCCGCGCGAAGAAAATTAGATGGCAGATGCTTTGGCTACTTTGGCTTCCATGATTAAAGTAAGCCGACAAGAGGATGTGAAGCCTATTCAGATGAGTATTTATGAGGCCTCGTCTTATTGTTATAATATAGAGGAAGAAGAAAGAGATGATCATCCTTGGTCTCAGGATATATTGCGGTATGTGAGAAATCGTGAGTATCCAGATCAAGCCACGGAGAATGACAAAAGAACGTTGAGAAGGTTCGCTTGCGATTATGTGTTTGATGGAGAGATTTTGTACAAAAGAAAGAAGGATCAAGTATTGTTGAGATGCGTGGATGCCGTAGAGTCGAAGAAAATCTTGGAAGAAGTGCACGAAGGTATTTGTGGGACGCACGCCAATGGATTCACAATGGCCAGACAAATTATGCGGTTTGGATATTATTGGCCTACCATGGAAGGGGACTGCATCAGTTATGCTAAGAAATGTGACAAATGTCAAATTTATGGTGATAAGATTCATGTACCTCCCTTGCCCTTGCATGTTATGACTTCTCCATGGCCATTTTCCATGTGGGGCATGGATGTCATAGGGCCAATTTCACCTAAGGCTTCAAATGGGCACTGTTTCATTTTTGTAGTCATTGATTATTTTACCAAGTGGGTGGAAGCTGCTTCGTACGCCAACGTAACTAAATCGGCAGTCAGTAGATTCTTAAAGAAGGAAATTATATGTCGATATGGAATGTCTGAGAAAATCATATCCGATAATGCACTAAATTTGAACAATAGTACAATAGCAGAGGTCTATAGTCAGTTTAGAATCAGACATCATAACTCGTCACCATATCGTCCGAAGATGAATGAGGCAGTGGAAGCAGCTAATAAAAATATTAAGAAGATTGTGGGGAAAATGACCGAAATGTACAAAGATTGGCATGAAAAGTTGTCATTCGCTCTTTATGCTTATCGAACATCTGTCAGAACTTCTACTGGGGCAACACCGTTCTCATTGGTCATGGAATGGAAGCAGTTCTGCCCATTGAAGTGGAAATACCTTCTCTTCGAGTTTTGTCAAAATTAAAGTTAGATGAAGCAGAATGGATACAGTCTCGATATTATCAGTTGAACTAGATTTAGGAAAAGAGGCTAAAGGCTATTCAGCATGGACAGATATATCAAAAGAGAATGATGTGGGCTTATGAAAAAAAGGTTCGCCCAAGAGAGTTTCATGAGGGAGATTTGGTTTTGAAAAAGATTCTTCCCATACAAAAAGATTTCAGAGGTAAATGGATGCCGAATTGAGAGGGGCCCTATGTGGTGAAGAAAGCTTTCTCTGGTGGTGCATTAATACTAGCCGAAATGGATGGAAAGAATTTATCTAATCCAGTGAACTCGGATGCAGTCAAAAAGTACTACACTTGACAAGGGAGGGAAGCCAAAGTGAAAACCCGCAAAGGGCGCTTTGAGACTTTCAAAAAAAAATGGGGGGCAAAGTGAAAACCCGCAAAGGGCACTTTGATACTCAAATAAAAATGGAAAGGGCCAAAGTGAAAACTCGCAAAGGACGCTTTGAGACCCAATAAAAAAAAAAGAAAAAAAAAAGAGAAAAATGAGAGGCCAAGGTGAAAACCCGCAAAGGGCGCCTTGTGACCAAAGGGGATTTGAGTTGAAAACCCGAAAAGGGCGGCTCAAATATGGATCCAAAGTGAGGAGGCTGTGATCTTGATATACTTGAATTAACCATGAAGGGAATATGTTGCATCTTAGGGCATTGACAAAGTGCTTCTGATCTCTTAAACACATGTTAAGTTTGAATTAGTCTTCAAGAAGTTTTTACGGAGAAGCTCAGGTTACGATAACAAGGGTACCTAGTCTTCATTTTCAGTAAATTAGTTATCTTTATCCTTTCTTTTTCAAGATATACATTCCTAAATTAATGGCCATTGTTGTTCTTTTGATAATTTACTTTGAATTCAAGGCTAATTTCCATTCTTGTTCATTAATCACAATTTGATTGCAAGCATGTTGCATTGACATAATGATGAATGAACTAGTGATGTTTTTACAATAGAAGTTTTGCATATTATTCTAGGAGTTTCTAAGTAATACAAGAATCTGAAGTGAGATAATTGTTTAGAATACGCTCAAGTTCAAGGATATATTTGGATAAATCACTTTTTTTAGATCTCTGTCCAAATGATAATGGAGCAAACAGGCAGGATATAGTATTGATGATGCAATTTTATTCTCGAGAAAAATGAAATGACGTTCATACAGAGAGCAGAAATGCACATTTGGCTATAGCACCTGAGAAGTGAGGTAGTAGATTAAATAAAAGGAAATTCAACTATGAGTTACAATGTTTTGTCTCAAAAGCAGTAGTAGAAGGGATGTTGGAATTACAGTGGGGCAAGCTCGCTAGACGAGATAGGTTGTTTCTTTGGGATACTTCTTCAAGAAGATGGTTGAGCAAATGCGTCAGTAACAGTATTAATGAACAACGAGTGACGATACCCTAATTTGTTAAAATGGAATCATCCTCATTTTTGCATATATTATTCATACCACATTTAGTTAGGAGTATTGGGTTATTTCGATCATAGCATCCTAATTATTTGGCCTAAGCATGTGCATGTAAAATGGAGTCTACAGGATAAGTCCCCCGAAGGGCAATGTAGCAACATTGGTAAAGATTGAAGATCTTATTTCCCTGAAGTTGCAGTGGAATAGATCCTCGCAGATGGAATCTTATCTTCATGTATCGGCAATGGAGAATATTTCACCACCAAGCCCTATCTCTCTGAGGTAGCAAGAGAGCAGGTTGAAGAATGAGTCTTATCTTCCTGAGGTAGCAAGGAAGCAGATTGAGAATTGAAGATTTTATCTCCCTGAAGTTGCAGCGGAGCAGATCTTCGCAGATGGAATCTTATCTCCATGTATCGGCAAGTGAGCAGATTTCACCACCAAGCCTTATCTCTCTGAGGTAGCAAGAGAGCAGGTTGAAGAATGAATTTTATCTTCCTGAGGTAGCAAGGAAGCAGATTGAGAATTGAAGATTTTATCTCCCTGAAGTTGCAGCGGAGCAGATCTTCGCAAATGGAATCTTATCTCCATGTATCGGCAAGGGAGCAGATTTCACCACCAAGCCTTATCTCTCCAAGGTAGCAAGAGAACAAGTTGAAGAATGAATTTTATCTTCCTGAGGTAGCAAGGAAGCAGATTGAGAATTGAAGATTTTATCTCCCTGAAGTTACAGCGGAGCAGATCTTCGCAGATGGAATCTTATCTCCATGTATCGGCAAGGGAGCAGATTTCACCACCAAGCCTTATCTCTCCGAGGTAGCAAGAGAACAAGTTGAAGAATGAATTTTATCTTCCTGAGGTAGCAAGGAAGCAGATTGAGAATTGAAGATTTTATCTCCCTGAAGATACAGCGGAGCAGATCTTCGCAGATGGAATCTTATCTCCATGTATCGGCAATGGAGCAGATTTAATCTCGTCTTCCTAAAGGTGTTTGGAAAAGAGAAGTACCAAAAAGCCAAGAAGTTAAAATTCAATAAGACAAGCAAAATTGGTTTTTTTGAAGTCTTTGCTCTATTCCCGTTACACGCCAATGAGCAAAGATGGGCAGCTGTAGTCAACCAATTTTGCCCGGCCCCATTTAACTTATGTAAATAAACCCAAATAAATTAAAATATTTATGATCATCATCAGACCCAAAATAATAAAAAGTAACCCAAACACATTATTACCCTAAAAACCCTTACATAAAATTAAAAGCCCAATCCTAATAAACCTAAAGTCTAGCCCAAATCTGAAAGAGCCCAGCAGAAAAGGGAATTTCAGTAGCAGCTCCTGGAATATACTAGAAGTGCACCAGAGAGACGATTTCTCACAGCTTTCACGAGGGAATTTCTTCGTACAGTCGGTGCATCATACCTGCAAAAGAATATACGAGAGAATGTACAGCCAAATGATAGAGGGAAAATGTATTTTTATTTTTCATTTTTTCTGTAAATTCAGGCTATAAAAAGCCTCATTTTGTACTCCAAAGATTACACACAGAGAATACTGTACGCATACTACACATTCATAAATCAAGCAAAAAGTTTTGAAAGGTGATTTTCCAGTTTTTTTTTCTTCTCTTCATTTCTCTTTTAATTAGTTTGAGGATTAGGCGCTAAGAGGAGCTCTCGATACCAATGATAGCCCAAACATCACAGACATGCGTAGATGTGGGTGAGGATTGAGCAATACTAAAATTTTGTTTAAATCCTTGGAGTTTATTTCATTTTTTTCTTAAAATAATATCATAAGATTCGTTTTTTTTAAAAAAAAGGAAGAGTAAAAGGTAGCAATATTATTGGATTTCTAAAATTGGGATCTCCGTTGATAAAACCCGATCATCATCCGCACTATTAGCCATCAAACTGATGAAGGTTAGTGGTTGCGCGATGAAAGGAGCCTTCACAGAACAGGATTTTTGTTTTTTTATCTGAATTTTGGAAAGAAAGCAAAGAAGGAGAAGAGAAAGATACTTACTAAGTCTTTTTTAAAAACTTGTTCAACTGCCTTCAACGAGGAGAATGGGTGCTCTTTACATACAGATGGTCCCCAAAACAATGGTGATTCGAATGCTAAAAAGAAACCCTAAAAAATTAGTTCTCAGGCTGTGATTTTCGGCTGTAAAAGGGGGCTGTGTTTTGGGGATGATGCAGAAAAAAATGGTTTAAATGCCTTAATTTTTTGAAACAGTGCCGTGTAAAATAAAAGGGGGGAAGGGTCCGCGCATTCGCCCAATTGGAGACCCGACTCTATCCAGATGCGGCAAGGATGGAATATTTACGCAGCAGGCCCCTTCTCTTTGCGCTGCATAAAGATCTGCTCCCCTTTGCGCCTAAATTGCTTTATTCTCTGTTTTAAAATTGTTCCTCAGATTTGTATGTTTTGGCATTTTAGTCCCTGTCTTCATGCAATGTTTTAAGATTAGGAATAATTTCAAACATGGTCCCTGTGAAATCAAGTGTGTCATATATGAGTCCTTATTTCATTATTAATAGTTTATTTATTTATGCCAATTGTCCTTCTTAGTTTATTTTGATTGCTATTAAGTAATTTGCTAAATTTATGTTATAGTTTTAAATTTGATTTCATTTGCCTGTACCTGTTGAATTACTTTGTTGATATATTTATTCTTTTTCTTTCTTGTCATTTATATTATTTGTAATGTACATGTTAATTGTGTTATTTGTATTTTTAGTTATTTATTTGTTGTAATTTGGGGTACTTGAATTTCCATACGGTTGTACATTATTTTATGTAATGTTTTTATGTGTTATTATACATGTATATACTTCATAATAATTGGTTTTATTCCATGAACATTATCAATATTAAATTATTATACATATATTTAACTATTTTTTGTCCACATGATATATATGTATTTGTTTTCTAAAATAAAATCACATGTTATATACATTAAATAAATTTTAACTATACATATACAAAAATTATTAGTATATATAATTTAAATACATTTTTAAACATTGGTATTTTTATACATATAGTTTTTTAGATTTATTCACATATATTTCTTATTCAAAAGGAAAATCTCACATATTTTGTATCATTTAAATTATTATTAATACATATGTTTCGAATTTATATTTAGTTTGCATCTATTATTAAAGCTTTGATATCTTTATATATATAGATTTTAATAAACTTGTAATTAATTATATTTTTTTATTATGTATATAATTTATAATAAAATTAAGTTAACCTTGTAATTCCTATTTTAATCAAAGGATATTTCGACATGTAATTATTTCTAACATTTTTTCACATGTATATAGCATATTTTAATTTATTTTTGCTATGGTATATGTTATTATTTTCATATAACTTTATGTAAATATTTTTCTATGTATATATATCTTCTTTTAAAATTATTTATGTGTATAATATTTTTTAAAAACCCTTTTAAATCATGTAATTTATTGTACTTCATATTATCCTTATATTTTTTACATATATTCTGTTGCCTATATAGTATATATATTTACTTCATTTTTTTATATACATTATTAATTTTATTTTTTTATTAATAATTATACCCAATGTTTATTTGTGTGTAAAAGTTTCATAAATTTATTTTGTACATTATTTTATATCATGAATTGTTATTCCTTCATATTTAATACATTTTTTAAGTTATCTTGTGAATTATCAATTTTTGAATAAACTTGTGTTTTAAATATTTTTGTATAATTTGATTTGAACTTTGAGATTTATAATAGTTATTTCAATAAACATATATCCCAAGTTTTATGCAAATGTGTCAACTTATATACATTATATGATCATTAATTCTTTGTTTTGTTTCATACATATTTTTGTATATCATTTTATTTTGTGTTATGACCGTGTATATTATTTTTTATTATTCATTATCCATGCTTAAAGAATTTTTTGTTATATTATACCTAGAATGATTGTTAGACATATTAAGCAAGGTTTACTGTATTTTGAGTATATTATTTCATATTTATTGTTTTTTTATAATACATTAAATATTTCATCAATTTTAAAATGAATAAACATGTTTTTAAGCAAATTTCTAAATTTCAATTATTTAAAGCTTTTGAAATAAGGCAATATCTAATATTTGGGGAATTTGGAAAAATTGTGCTCAATCATACTGGGTATGACTTTTCCGATGAACCAAATATTTAGATAACCTTTTATACTTTTAATGTATGAGTTTTTTTTAAAAAAAAAATTCGAAAATCAATTGTATCTTAAAGGTATAAGGGATCGTATCTAACCGTACTGGGTATGAAACCTCATATCTTTGGAACGAGAGATTTTTGATAGCTAATTTGAGTTATTCAAACATTTTTTATATACCTCGGAAAATATTTTCTTTTAAAACTTTTTAAGGACAGCATCAAATCAATTTGGTACCAATTTTGGGCGTAATGAGGGTGCTAACCCTTCCTCATGCGTAACCGACTCCCGAACCCGTTTTCTATTTTTTTTACCTAAACCAAATTTATTTTTCATTGAATAAAATATTTTAATAGGTGATCCAATCACACCTAAATCAAGAGATTGGTGGCAACCCCACACTCGATTTTACAAGTCGATTCCCATTGTTTTTAAAATAAAAAAGGGTTCGACAAATTAAATTTAAATATGATTTATTATTGAATTTTAATTTAAAAGAAGAAGAATCGAGCTGTATGAGAGATGAGCCGAAGGAGTAGCCCACGTTGTGGACAGGTTTACTAACTGGATACACTCCAACAACAAAATTATGACAATATTTGCCGTTAACTAATATTATTGGTGAAGAAATATTTAGGGTTGGAATTCAATTTCAATTAGTTTTTAATTTTAAGCCATTTGACCAATATTTGGTATTTTCTAGATTTGGGCTTATGTCTTGTTTATAAGGAAAATATTTATTATGCCCGAATGGATAAAAAAAACATTAGAAAATTGGAAATGGAAGCAAAGACAAATCATGGAAAGGAAATTTATTTTGATTTTATCTGAGTACCGTAATCAAGGAAACAATTTACGGTATATCCTTGTCCATATCCGACAGGCTTTGCTTGTGAATCTTCTTTGTTTGTTCAAAAAGGGTTTAACCATTAATATCATCGCACATGTAACTCCTGTTGAAGATTCCATGGAAATTAGCTTGCTCTTATAGACTAAACATATAACGGGCTCACTTGACTTTGAGCATCATTTGACATGTTATGCAATAAATCCAACCAACCCTTCAAGCCATCGGTTTTCTTTTACCTTTAGCACGCCTTTTAATGCACCAAACTAACAGTGACGACAAAGTAAAGTCACGTTCACGAAATATATAATCATATGTGAGAAGAAGCTAAAAAGGAAATGTAATGTTGCAGTTGGTCAATCAACTCTTCACATGTCTACATTCTCTCCATGTCGTATTGTCACGGGTTCGACAAAACTTTTTCTTCTTCTCTTTTGTTGTCCCCATAATTTCACCCATTATCCAGCGTTGCAGTAGAGGGCTTCAAAATGCCATCTCAGGGAGTGAAGTTATATGTCCAAGATAAACATGTATTAACTCTTTGTTTTCCTCTCTTCATTTCTTTCTTTGTATTAACTACATTTTTTGGTTTTTATCATTTGCAGGTGGTCTTGGATAATGGTATACTGCAGGTCACAATATCTAATCCAGATGGCATTCTCACTGCTATTCAATATAATGGCATTGACAATTTGCTTGCTGTTGAAAACCAGGAAGCTGATAGAGGGTAAATATTATTCCTATGCTCTCTCTTTTTTCGCTATTGGATAAAATTTATAATGGACTTCTTTTATTTTCTCTATTCACTTATTTCTATCTTTTTTTTAGTTAAATTCTATTATTAGTCTTTATACTTTATAAAAGTTATTGATTTAATCCTTCTATTTTAATTTAGTTACTCTTAATCTCAGTAAATTACGTTATTTTTAAAATTTGATGTGACATACATATTGTCATATGTATAATACCATGCTAATTTACTATTTTCACATCAATAATTGTCATTAGGAGAAGATGGATTAAATTAATTTATCATTGTACGCTTATTCCGAACTAGTAATTGAATTTAATCAAGCATATCTAATTGTTATTGATGGATCAAGACTAAAATTTTAAAATTCAAAAAGTATGAAAATTAAAATTTATCAAATTCAGTACATGGACTAAATCATAGAGACTAATGGTAAATTTTAACTTTTTCTTTTTTTTGTGAATAATTATAAAAGTTGACTCCATTTTCTTATGGAATCAAAAGGTATTGGGACCTCGTCTGGAATCTAGCAGGAAGCAAAGGAACAAAGGGTAAATTTGACAGGTATGTTTTTTTCTTTTTCATGTATTCGAAAAATCATATCTTATACTAATCGAAATCTGCGTAGAACATAAATGTTGGGATGAATTACTTCAAGTGAGATAAAACTGGAAGTAACATATGCAGGATTGAAGCAACAAGTTTTGAAGTAATAGTGGAAAATGAGGATCAGGTGGAGCTTTCATTTACTAGAACATGGAATCCTTCCCTTGAAGGCAAAGTCGTTCCCTTGAACATCGAGAAGAGGTATTTATAAATTATGTTACTTGAATTCAAATGTGAGTGTTAAATATATATATATATATATTTGAAATACTATTTTCAGTTATTTTCATGTATGTAGAGGGTGTATTGGAGGGGATCGGTAAAAATATTATGGAGGCTTTTATATTAAGAGTAAATTACATTTTGGTGGTTCGACTCAAAGAATAGGTAAATTAATCATTGTGCATTATATCAAATAGCAAATTGGTCATTTATGTTAAAAATTTCATCTATTTTTACTATTAAAAACTGACGTAGTTAACAGAACAACCAGCAGTAACATGTGGCATGCCATTGTACTTCATATTGATGTCCAGGGACTAGTTTTTAATACTAAAATGGATGAAATTTTTAATAAAATAACTAACTTGCTTTTTTATCTAACATATAATGACTAATTTGCTCATTTTTTGAGTAGATAGGTCAAAATGTAATTTGACTCCTAATATAAAATCCTCCATGATACTTTTACCGAGGGAGTATCATATTATGGAACTCAAGTCTAGATATGCGAGCAACATAACTTATGATTTCAGGGGAGATTGTAACAAAAGCAAAATCCTGTTTTATGTTTTACAGGTTTATAATGCTTCGTAATTCCTCAGGATTCTACACCTATGCAATTTACGAGCACTTGAAGGAATGGCCTGCTTTCAACCTTGACAGGTTCAGGGTTGCATTCAAGTTGAGGAAAGACAAGTATGCATATATACATATATTTATATTGAAAAATGAATTTAAAAAAACTCAATGACGTGTTAAAAGAAATGAACAAGCATTGACCATTGAGTAATTTCAAATGCACAGGTTTCATTACATGGCAATGGCAGACAACAGACAAAGATACATGCCCTTGCCTGATGACCGTTTACCTTACAGAAGCCAAACCTTGGCTTATCCAGAGGCTGTCCTACTGGTTGATCCAATGGAAACTGAGTTTAGAGGAGAGGTTGATGACAAGTACCAGTATTCATGCGAGAACAAGGACAACAGGGTCCATGGATGGATTTGCAATGACCCGCCGGTGGGGTTCTGGCAAATAACTCCTAGTGATGAGTTTCGATCTGCCGGGCCTCACAAGCAAAACCTTACCTCTCACGTCGGCCCGACCACCCTTGCCGTAAGAAAAACCTTACCTTCTTTTTCCACCATAACGTTAGCTTTTAATTACAATCTTACACGACCAAATCGACCAGGTTATGCACAGTGTTCATTATTCAGGAGAGGATTTGATATTGAAATTTGGAAGTAATGAGGCTTGGAAGAAAGTTTTTGGCCCCATTTTTATTTATCTTAATTCTTTGTCGGATGCTGGAGGTAACCCACTTTCACTTTGGGAAGATGCTAAACAACAGGTTCTAATTTTCTTTAAGTTACTCTCATATGAGTGTCTGAATAAAGAAAAATGAATAATCATATCTACATACAAGATGTTAAGACTGAAGTTGGAACTTCTAATTTAGATGAGAATTGAAGTTCAAGACTGGCCCTATACTTTCCCTGCTTCTCAAGACTTTCCACAATCCCATCAAAGGGGCAATGTCAGTGGTAGATTACTAGTGAAAGACAGGTAATTTATCTCATTTGGGCTGTTCTATTCAAACCTCTACTTTTTAATCATTTAATTTGTGAACAATTGAATCTTTTCTTGGTGTCACTTTTTTTTTTTCAAATTGATCTTCAGATATGTTTGCAAAGACTACATACCTGCCAATGGTGCCTATGTGGGGTTAGCACCCCCTGGAGATGTTGGATCTTGGCAGAGTGAAGTCAAGGTAATTTCGGATATTCCATAATTTTTCTGTAAATCCGAAGCAGATTCAGATATAAGAACATTCCTTATCAAAGTTCAACATCACATGGTTACCCTTGGGTCAGGGCTATCAATTCTGGACTAGAGCTGATGAAGATGGCTATTTCTGCATTAACAATATTTGGACCGGTGACTATAATCTATATGCATGGGTTCCTGGTTTCATTGGTGATTATAAATATGATGTTATCATCACCCCTAGCGCAGGTCTTTTACTTTAATTTTTTCTACTGCAACCTCCTAAGTTGTTGTTTTGATGAAGTATATATATTTTATAACGCGATATTGCAGGGTATGATATATTCATGGGTGATCTTGTATATGAACCGCCAAGAGATGGCCCTACATTGTGGGAAATTGGAGTCCCGGATCGCACTGCTGCAGAATTCTACGTTCCTGATCCGAGTCCGATGTTTGTCAACAGGTTATATGTTAACCATCCTGACAGGTTGGCTTCTTTTCCTGCGATTTTACGGATTCATCATGTAAGATATATTTTCTTTTTAAGTTTATAAATATTTGCAGATTTAGGCAGTATGGGTTATGGGAAAGATATGCAGATTTATATCCTGATAGAGATTTGGTTTACACAGTTGGGGTTAGTGACTATACAAAAGACTGGTTTTTTGCTCAGGTCACCAGGTATTCATTCCCCTCTGAATTCTCAATAACATTTCCAGATTCAGAATCCTTAGGTATCTTTGTTTTGGATTGCAGAAAGAATGATGACAACACATATCAAGGAACTACATGGCAAATCAAGTTCAAACTAGATTGTGCTGCAAATGAAACCGAAACATACAAACTACGATTGGCATTGGCTACTGCACATGCTGCTGAACTTCAGGTATAGAATTTAATTGTTAAGAGTTTTAACTTTAGATGACTAAACTTTGCACATTAAATTGATTTCTTTGTTTTATGAAGGTAAGGGTCAATGATGATGGAAAGTCTCCTCTATTTTCAAGTGGACAAATTGGTAAAGACAACACAATAGCCAGACATGGTATCCATGGGCTTTACCGGCTTTACCATGTCGGTATTCCGGGGAATCTGCTTCTTGAAGGAGATAACACCATATTTCTAACTCAACCGAAAAGCACCAGCCCTTTCCAAGGAATTATGTATGACTATATTCGATTAGAAGGCCCTGCATCTTCTAATGGAAACAAGAAACCTTAAAATATTTCAGATATCCACAAAATTGAAGCTAGAAACAGGTTTGAACAAGTTTCTGTCAAAGAAGCATATCCTGTTTCATATTGATTAAACCGTATCTCTGTAGTTGATTTATGTACAACATCAAAATCCCATGGATTCAACAAAATGGAGACTAGGAGCACTCTTGAGGGGAATACCCATATATTTGGATTTGGATTTCAATAATTATGTAAATGATAAGAATAAAATGCATATATTACAGTGAAATTAGTTGAGATTAAATTTAATATAATTAGAAAAATATAAAAACATGAATCTATCAAATCTAAAAATATTTTAAAGATTTCAAATTCTATCTAGAAAATCCATAAATTTAAGAAATTATCATAAATATTAAATTTCCATATAGTAAAAATCTAAATTCAAATTCTGAAACACAACCTGCAAATATTCCTTTATACTTTATCTTTTCTAATCTTCACAGTTTTTTTTGTAGCAATTTCATTGAATTTGAAACTTAAGCTTTCAATATTTAAACTAAAACAATGATCTAGAGTAAAAAAGTTGTATTGTTATATAATACAATTATAGCCCAACAAATAAATAAATATTACACATTACAACTTTTAATAACCAAACATTATCTTTCATCAAAATTTTTCTATAACTTTAGTGTTGAGCATAATTAAAAAAACTGAATATTACTATAGATGTTTCAAATAAGCTCAACCTAATTACTTTTGAGATGTGACAGTCAAAAGTGATCGCAATACATACAAGTGTATTAAGTATCACACTGATTTACGTGTTTAATTCGTATTACACTAGCATGAACGAACAATAACAAGAATTTTCAGCTAAGATATTGGCCAGGAAACAGTAGCCAAGAGAATTACTCAAATATGAAAAACTCATCTTTAGATATAATACCTTCAAGTTCTTCTACCTTAGCTAGACCCTTTAATTTACCTTCTACTCCTCTTAAAAAAACTACCGCAAATAAATTAGATTACCTACACAAAATTAACCATGTCCCTGAATTAAGCATGATAGAAGATCCTCACTTATCTCTCTTAAAACCTTGTAAAGCTTTCAAAAAAATCTTCAAGTTCTTTCATCAGATCACTCGCATGTTCAAAGTCTCAAGCACCGAGAGAATACATCCAGTTAACAAAGTTTGATTAGTGCATTCTCCCAGCAGGCATTGTTGAACATTTTGTCACCATAGAGATTCCTCCAGAATTTCCACAACAATGGATCTAGCATGGGTAGACCCATATCCAATTTGGAGTAGTCAGGCTAGCGTTAAGCTACAATGGCAACAAAGGACGACCTACCTCGGCCAAAATAGCTCTCTTAGACTCGAGGTACCTAAAGTATGAACATGCATGTATAGCTATCACCAAGACATCCCTTAACTCAGGAATAGTCTACTCGACGTCCTTTCCCAACTACAACATGGTGATAAAAGATCCGACATCGCTTAAGTGCCTTAGAGTCTATATCCAAATAGCTAGAGCAAAAATGGTATGCGCAACCAACAAAGCAACACTTTTTAAAAACAACGTTGTGATTAAAATGATCAATAGTACATGATTTAGCGTTTAGCTTATACATTTGTCTATAAATAAGCAAAGAGTCTTTGTTGGGAGAGAAGAGCCTTTCCGCATCCTTAGACATTTTTTAAAAACACAACTCTTTTAAGTGTTCTTCGTAAAAAAAATTCTCTCAAGCTTTGTAATATATATTTCCTTGCTGCCATGTCATAATCAAATCTAAGGCAGCAAGCTTGCCATTGACACTTTAACCTCGGAGAGAAAGAAGTTAAACTCATTTAAATGAAACATTATTCTTGCAAATCATGAATAGTAATTCTTGGCAAGTCATCTACAGCGTAACATCTTCATCATTATTTGCGTCAATGGGATTTTAAGAAGGTTAATATATACGGAGGCACTTAGTAATTTATATTTATTTTGTATTTAATTTTTTTGGGACTTAACTAGTACCTAAACTTAAAAATTGTAAGTTAACTTGATACTTTTTTAAGTACCTAACTAACACTATTAAAATATGTTGATATGGAACTGACGACCAATTAACATGGTTACACATGTTAAGTTTGTAATGCCTTCAACCCGATCCAATTCGCTAGATCCGAATCTTAGGTGTTACAACTCGATTATTTTTTGGGACATAACTAGTACTTAAACTTAAAAATCGTAAGTTAACTTGATACTTTTTTTAAGTACATGACTAACACAATTAAAAAACATTGATATGGAGCTGATGACCAATTAGCATGGTGACACATATTAATTTTGTAACGCCCTTAACCCGATCCTATTTGCCAAATCTGAATCTTGGGTGTTACAACTCAATTACATACTTACTCAAAAATAAAACGTACTAAGTTTCTACATTTAGTTCTTATTTAATAATCTTATTCCAACTGACTTACAACTGGATGTACTGTAGATAATTACAACCATTGTACAAGACTTTAAATAACGAGGACTTACAAGCGAATAACATAACTTAATTACAATGCTCTATTTGTTTTAATCCTTTAGTGATAATACTGACTACAATTGTTCTGTCAACACGTTCTGTATAAAAAATAGTTCGTTCCGCCACCTCTGGCGTAGCCTTGGCGTCGTCTCTCCTGGCGTAAACTCAATCAGCTTACCTGTAGCACAATACACAAAGGTAAGTTCATGAGAGCTTCGTGAGTTAGACTCAATTTACTTGTATTGTCTCCATACAACGTATCTAGGAATTTCATTATCATGTGATTGTTCTTCGTTCTTCAACTTGACTTTGGCGAGTATCTTTCTTCTTTATACCATAGACATCACACCTAACCTTGAAATCATGTTTTATCCTTCTCTTCACTGATTCATTACTTGTATACACAAAGGTAAGTTCATGAGAGCTTCGTGAGTTAGATTCAATTTACTTGTATTGTCTCCATACAACGTATCTAGGAATTTTATTGTCATGTCATTGTTCTTCGTTCTTCATCTTGACTTTGGCGAGTATTTTTCTTCTTCATACCATAGACATCACACCTAACCTTGAAATCATGTTTTACCCTTCTCTTCACTAATTCATTACTTACATTATTTACTTAACCCATTTCGAGGTTTCTTAGCCATTATCATTCTAAGTTCTATACAAACTAAGTATTGTTAATCGACTTAATCTTCAAGTCCGTTTGACTCATACCTTGAATTCGCCACATATTTCGGTGCTTTCCATCTTCTTTTTCCATATCTTAAGACAATGCAGGATACGCCACAACATTTCTTACGGAATTTTTTCTCTCAGTGTTCGCCATATGTTCTATTCCTTCAAAGTTCGTCATATGTACTATTCCTTCAGTGTTTGCCATATGTACTATTCCTTCTGTGTTCACGATACTTACCATTTTTCTCTTTCAAGGTTCGCCACAAAAGTATTTCATTCAGATAATTGCCACAAGGGCCTTTCTTTAGAATGTGCCACGAAGGCGTTCTTTTCCATGATCACCACAAAGGCTCCCATTTCACAGATTGCCACAAAGGCTTCCATTTCATAGATTGCCACAAAAGTTTCCATTTTTTAACGTGTTCATGATAGGGATTTGCTAGACTCACATTACGTGAAGTTTGCCCCTCATCGTCTTGGGTCACATAAAGAACTTCATTAGGTAATAACCTCCCTTTAGACCTTTCCATATGATGCCATAACCCACCAGTTATGGTCTTACTCAATATGGTGCCATGGAATTTTCCTTCTAATGAATCGTTTTTAAAATCCCGAAGAATTCATTTAGTCAACTTCGCAGAGACAAACCCAGATTTACTAAACAGATCTTTCATGCTCTAACACCGTACTGAAACTATCATACATTTTTTTCATGTTTAACCTATTAGATTCTTCACGAACTATATATGCACGACTCATTTAGCATTCATAGTCTGACCATTATCTATAAAAACATTGCAAATACTACCTTACATAGAATAGTCGACTTAGAGGCTCACCTGATTTTTGCCTTTTGTAGCTCTAAGCTTCATACTTCCATTGAACAATCAACAAAAAATATTTCTTTAAACATAATAGCCAAACTGCAAAGCCGAAATGTTGGGCAGTGTATTTAGATGGTTCAACAGTAAATAAAGGATTATGAGCATGTGTTTTTCTTATAAACCCTAATTAGAATGAGTAGTAATATGGACTATCTTTTTACTTTCAAGCATCCAACAACGCAATAAAATATGAAGTGTTAATTTTGAGATATAACTAGCTTGACAATTGAAAGCAAGAGAGCTAGTAATATTCATTGTTTCCCAGTTAGTAGCGAAGTAAATGATAAGGTGGTACAAGGTAAAAGAGCCTAGTTTGAAGAGATACCACACAATGGCTGGCGAACTACTTGCTCAATTTGACAAGGAAAAAGTTCAACAATTGTCCTAAGTTGAGAATACCAAGGTTGATACTTTATCTAAGTTAGCCTCCTCCATCTTCATTAAGCAAAGTGGGAAGATCCTATTAGAACATAGAGTCACCTCCAGTTGCGATGATAAACATATATTCACTGTACAACAAGATCAAACGTGGATGACTCATATCATACAAGCTTTACAATGGGGAAAGCAAAGAAATAAGCAAAAAAGAATTAGCTAAGGTACAAGATAAAGCAGCGAGGTACGTAACTGTTACACACATTTAATATATTTTTCATGTATAAAAATTACATAGGTCTCGTTCAGAAGAAGTTATTGAACCTGTTTCCTTTAAAAATATATCATGTTAGATGGTGTCTTGTATAGAAAGGGTTACTTCCAACCGCTGCTGAGATCTTTGAACCCTAACAAAACTGAGTATGTCATGAGAGAAATACATGAGGGGATATATGGCGATCATTTAGGAGGTAGATTACTATCCCAAAAGGTTCTTAGGCATGGATATTATTGGTCAACCATACAAAGCGACATGCATGAGCTGGTTCCCGCTTGTGATATGCTTGCCAGAAACATGCACCAGTACAACGATCACGAGCCAAACCTCTCCAAATTATATCTGGTCTCTGGCCATTTTCAACATGGGTGATTGACATCTTAGGTCTATTTCAAATTGCCACAACTCAGAAGAAATTCATAGTTAGAGCTGTTGATTATTTTACTAAATGGATAGAGGCCGAAGCCTTAGCTACAATAATGGAGAGGCAGATTGAGACTTTTGCCTGGAAGTCTATTATTTGTAGGTTCGACATCCCACGTCTAATCATAATAGACAATAAAACTCAATTTCAAGAAAAATTTAAGAACTTCTGCATAGGCCCACAGATACCACTTGTCCAAAGTTCTGTGAAAATCCCCCAACAAATAGCCAAGTTGAAGCAATGAACAAGAAAATCTTGGCAGCTTTAAAGAAAAAGGTGGGCAATGCTAAAGGTGCATAGCTTGAAGAATTGTCAGGAATTATATATGCCTTAAGAATGTCCTCTTATACAGCAACAGGAGAAATGACATTTTCATTGGTTTATGATGTTGAAGTAGTAATCCCTGCTAAAATAGGCTTGCGATCACAAAGGACATCTCATTTTAATGAGGATGACAACTAAGAGGCTATAAGGCATAATTTAAATATTATCAATGAATTCATGGAAACATCAACAAGTTGCCCGATATTACAACGCCAGGGTGAAGAACAAGCAATTCTAGGTGGGTGGCTTAGTCTTAAGAAACACTGAGGGCAGTTTGCCGGTATCGCACAGCTCCTAATTTGGAAGGGCCTTACAAATTTATATAAAAAATAGGTTTTGAAGCCTATAAGTTAGTAAATATGGATGGTCCTGTTTTGCCTCGCACATAGAATGCTTGTCACTTGAAGAAATACTATGTATGAACAATCCATCCTCATTTCTAATAAATTTGTCATTGTTCAAATTTTTGTTTATTGTTACCAAGTATTGGATAAGTTATAGAGTTCATTGATTTACGATTGCAACTACATTCAAACAGTTCACTGATTTATGATCACAATTGATATTATCAAAGCTCAGTGATTTATATTCATAGCTTACGTTCATTGATTTACGATCATGAACTATTCACTTAGAGTTCACCAATTTACGATTGCAACTCTATTCAAACATTTCACTAATTTACGATCACAATTGATATTGTTAAAGCTCGTTGATTTACGTTCACATGTTAGGTTCATTGATTTACGATCATGAATAGTTCACTTAGAGGTTACTGATTTACGATTGCAACTCCATTTGAATAGTTCGACTATTTACGATCACAATTGATAATATTAAAGCTTGTTGATTTACGATCACAGCTTAAGTTCATTGATTTACGATCATGAACGGTTCACTTAGAGTTCACTGATTTACGTTCACAACTCCATTCAAATAGTTCATTAATTTACGATCACAACTGATATTGTTAAAACTCGTTGATTTACGATCATAGATTAAGTTTATTAATTTATAATCATAAACTTTCACTTAAAGTTCATCGATTTATAATCGCAACTACATTCAAACATTTCACTAATTTATGATCACAACTGATATTCTTAAAACTCGTTGATTTATGATCACAACTTAGTTCATTGATTTATGATTATGAACAACTCATTTTGAGTTAACTGATTTACGAGTTAACTGATTTACAATCACAACTACATACAAACAATTTTCTTAAGTTTTAAACCCTCTAATATTTTATAAAGCTTACAAATTTGAGATCACAATTACGTTGAGCAGTTTGATGGTATACAATTACAATTTGCTTTGTTGTTTCTTATTAATTTAAGATTATGACTCAATAGACAATTTAGTAAAGTAAAGCCATAGTTAATAACCAAATGTTCAAGGCATAAATAGAGCCTTTTTTTATTTCAAAATGGAATGATAGAAGTACAACAAATACATAAAAATGAAATCAAGAGTTTACACTCGTATCATCAGGATTAACAGTGTCCTCTTCCTCTTCTGCCTCTTTATTTTCATCTTCATCTTTTTTATATTCAATGATAGGGGCGACACTGGTTTCAACACGACTATCAACAAGAAAAAATCTATTTAAGTTCTTCCACTCCTCAACGGACTCTTCCCAAACAAGCCCCGAGGGAAAATGGATGTCAATTCCAAGTTAAGCATCTGTAAGATGACTCAAAGCATCGAAGTTTACCTTGCGAGCATCTAAAGGCCCTCCAATAACTTGAACATGTAGCAAAATGTTGGACTTTAATTCTGGTAGGTAATCCTGAAAATTCTGCATTGTTTCTTCCTGATACTTCGCCAAGGCTTCCTCGTGATGCTTTCACGAGTCAGCCATATCAGTTGTATGTTTCTCACCCATAGCTTTGATAGTTTCCTGGAGACCAACCTTTTCAGCTTATATCAACATAATTTCTTCATTTAACTTCTCATTGGCTCCTTCTGAAAGAGTGAGGAATTCATCTATCCTTTTATTGCACT
The DNA here is from genome assembly GCF_007990345.1 of Gossypium hirsutum. Lineage (NCBI taxonomy): Eukaryota > Viridiplantae > Streptophyta > Magnoliopsida > Malvales > Malvaceae > Gossypium > Gossypium hirsutum. Next base: position 33,936,236 of record NC_053424.1, read on the forward strand.
CCACAAAATTATCATAATCTTCCTCTAACTTTTTATATAGCTCGTGAGCCCTCTTTAAGGCTCCTTGGTGGACTGATAGTCATTCTCCACCTCTAATTTAATAGCCTCCTCCTCTATCATAATTTCTGTGGGCCCTAGACTAATGACTTCAGTTTCAGCAAAAGCCACTTGCAGAAACAATATAAGCTCTTTTAATAATGATTTTTTGGTAGGCACAAGGGAAAACACAATCCTTAACCTCCTAAGGCATTGATTCTTTCCACTTTCTGCTCGCCTCAGTAAAGACAATAAGGAAATTTCTGTAAACTTAACTGATCATGCCAAGGAAACAAAGTATTGGTTTTACCATCAAAAGCCAATAGCTTCAATGAACCTCCCGAAAGACCATGCACAATAGTGGTGACAACACCAAATGTATTTTTGGTGGAAATTCTGCAATAGGGTAGAGATGTTAGTGGAGAAAGGATAGCAACGGTGGTCACTACAATAATGTTTGTTACATTTCCAGATAAAGTCGCACGATCCTTTCCTTTCTTCTGATGAAGTTCCCTTAACAGCGAACTACATCCATCCTAGCTACTTAAAACAATGTTGACAGTCCCAGTTATTGTCATTTACTTCTTCCGAGTGCTACCATTCTTGTAATATCTTGATTTTCGGGCCTAATCAGAATAATGGTTTCGGGACCACTTAATTTGGGCACTTAATTTGGGCACTTAATTTGGTCAAAAGGACTAAATCGTAAAAAAGTGCAAAATATGAGTTCTAGATGTTAAAGGTGTCAAGTTCCTATGGAATTTAAATTAGAGGTCTTTATATATTAATTGGACCATTGGACATTTGTTGGACAAAAATGGGCATGAGATAGGTGAAATGAACAATTTTTAAGTTAGGGGCATTTAGGTAATCTAGAAAATAAATGAATTAAAAACCCAAAATAGCCAAAATTGGCCCTCATCTTCTTGCTCCAGCCGAAACCCCCATGGAAGCCATGGCTAGGGTTTTTTTCAAACTTCCAAGCTCAATAGTAAGTGATCCCTAGCCCCGTTTTCAAAGTTCTTTACATTTTTGAAGTTCCCGTAACTCGATTTACCTATTTCTACTATTATTTTAAGTTAGGGCTCATGTCTAAAAATTTACTCATGAATGACATGCATGTGTTTTGATGTTTAATGGTAGAAAATGAACGTTAGGTGTTAGATAAACATCTTTTGTTAAGCGGTGAAAACGTCCAAAGGGACCGTTTTGAGAAAGTTATAAAATGTGTAATAAGAGTGTGTTTCAATGAAGATTTTGAGATGCTATAGTTATGAAAATGGTTCGGATAGGCTTGGATAACAAAGAAATTGAGTGCATTTCATTTTACGAGCGTAAGGGCAAAAGTGTAATTATGACAAAGTTTAGGGAAAAAATATAATTTTGCTAAAATATGATATTTGGACCACATTGAATAATGTGGATAATAATTAGACTAAATGTGACATTATAGATCGAGAAAATTGAGATTCGAACCTAGAACGGGGGAAAAACGAGGAATCGATGGTTAGATCCCTTTTTGATAACCTTGGTATTGAGGTAAGTTCACGTGTAAATGATACTACCTTATGTTATGTATTTTATATTTCGATATTGCATGAATTATACATTTGTTTCCATGAAATTTATCAATGATGATTATGAAGAAGTTCCAATGAATGAGAAATCCCGAATGAATCTTAGAGATGAATAGGGTACAAATCTCAAAACAATAAGGTTATTAAGATTCCATATAAGACCATATCTGAGATATGGCCTCGATATGTGATTTCGTATAAGACTATGTCGGGGATATGGCGTCGATATGATATTTCATGTAAGACCATATCGGGAATATGGCATTGAAACAATACTAAATGTATGAGATTTCCAAGTAACCATTGGTATTCTAAATGATCCAACAGGTACGTTCAAAACGAGGAGGTATGTGACTGTATTACGAGTAGTACAGGTATGTACATATATCTCATGTGAAGTGAATTCAGTTCATGATGCATTATTGGTAAGGATACGAATGAGTAAGATATGTATCTATACCATGATGGTTGGAATAATTGGTAAAAGTGTTATTGACTTAGATATCATTATTTTATACTAAAACAGTTTTGGACAGTAGTAGCAGTCCGACTTTGAAAATGCACCAAAAATAATAAAAATTAGTTAGTGGTTGAATAAAATATAGAATTAAATATTATTGAGCCTAGTTTCACATAGAAGAAACGGTATAAGAAAAAGAATATCAGGTTATGAGATATTTAAATTTTCGTGAGACAGAGTCAGAATGTTTTCGGCATCCCCTGTTCTGATTTTGGAAAATCATAAAAATTATAAAAAAATAATTATGGGTTATAATTTATATGATTAGATTCTTTAATTAGTTTATTTTCAAAAGAAACAAAGGGGAATATCATTCGAATCCCGTATGAGAAGATAATTAATTTTTAGCGAAGAGGGGTCAGAACTGTTGAACAGCGAAAAAGGGGTAATTTTGAAGAATAAACTGTACTAATTGGATAAACCAAAAATTCTCAAAATTTTATGGTAGGAATATATGTGAGTCTAGTTTTAGGAAAATTAATGGATCTTAAATTAGAGCTCTATAGCTCCAGATATAAATAATTTAGTGTCTATGACACGAGTAGACAGCTTGACTGGAATTTGATCAAATAGTGGATTAATATAATTATAATTGTGATACCTTGAGAGCATGTTGTAAGAATTTGGTAACAACATATTAATAAAATTTCTTATTATTTTCATATGAACTTACTAAGCTTTGTAGCTCACTCCCCTCCCTTTTCCATCTCTTATAGGTTAATTTTTGCTAGCTCGGATTGGAGATTGCCGAAGATGTCATCACACTATCAAGTTATCATGTTGGAACGGATGCAACTCTCTTAAGTTTATGGCATGTATAGGGACTAAGTCACTTTGTGAATATGTCTTTATAAGTTAGCCAAATGTATTGGCTTGTAATAGTTAATAGATTGATGTTGTGGGTAGCCATGCAAATTTGCTTATATAGCTTAAATGGTCGTAAATCAAATTTTGTATACATGTATGTGCCAATGCTTTGAAGACGTGGATTTTGTTATAAGGCATGAATGCTTGAAGATTTAAATTAGATTTGTTGGCATGTTGATAATCATGATATAAATGGATAAATTGGAGGTAAACCAATTATATATATTATATGTTGGGGTGAGCAAAATCCGATTTGATTCAAAAAATTCGATAAATTTTTTAAATTTTGAATTAAATAGTTCGAGTTATTTGAGTTAATCAAGTTATTTGGATTAACTCAAATAAAAAATTAAGTTTTTCGGTTTAACTCAAATATGAATTACACAATTCAGTTTATCTAAAAATCTGAATAAGAAAAGGCAAAACAACGCCGTTTTGATAAACGTTTACCTTTTTCAAAGTTAAAAGTCAAAACCATTAAATTAAAAGGCAAAACTACGTTGTTTTTATAAATGTTTACTCATTAAGTTAAAAGTCAAAACCATTATATTGTCTATATAGTTAAATGATTTTGTACTTCATTTACTAGTTAAATAATCAGTTCATGTAAACACAACATTGAGTATAAATAATAGGATTTGTTAACTCAACTCGACTTGACTCAATTTGATCCAATTCGAAAGTAATTCAAATTGTAGCTAAAATAGGATCCATCAACTCGACTAATTCAAAATTTTTTGACTCGATTAGACTCGACTCGATCAAATACTCACCCCTAATTATATGTGTTTTGGTAAGTTTAGACTTGAATAAGAGAAATGTCATGTGCATGCATGTGCTGTTATGAGGATGCCATGCTTGAGCCTTGATTGTAGATATATAATTACTCAATTAAGTATGTTAATTGCTATAGAGATGTATAAGTGTATGTGTACAACTATGGGTGGCAAATGGCTTCAAAAATAGCCTTGTATTTGTCCACACGGGTAGACACATAGGCGTGTGTCTAAGCCGTGTGTGACACACGGCCTGCCCCCATGGGAGTGTAATCTGGCCTTGTGTTCTCTGCATCTTGTACTTTAACTTCGAATTGGTCACACAGGCTGAGACACGATCGTGTGTGGGAAATAGGCATGTGCTTCGGCCGTGTGCCCCTAATTTGGTGATGACATCATAAACAGAGAGTTACATGAGCTGAGAACACAGGCATGTCCCAAGCCACACGGGCGTGTGACCTTGTTTTATGATAAAATTTTCTAAGTTTTTCCAGAAGTTTTTAAAGTTTCCTGTTTAGTCCCAAATCATCTTTGATGCGTGTATAGGGCCTCGTAAGCTCGTTTAAGGGAAGTTATACATATGTATGAATGTTTTTGATATGGACAAAATTTTATTGTTAATTTTATGTGATTATGTATGTTTAAGTCTGGTAATGCATCATATCATGTCCCGGCCTCAGACACAGGTAAAAGGTGGTACAACTCCCTTCTCCGATAAAAGTGTTAGAAGGAGCACGTTGCACATTTTGCATAAAAGATCGTATGTCTATGTATGTGGCAATCTCTCGTGATAAACTTGTGGATTTGGTTGATGGTGTAGATTCTTTAGTTGTGCCTACATTACCAACAAGTTTATCGTCAGCACCAACATTATTTATAAGGGTGTTCACACTACCTTCTTAAATCCCAGTAGACTTGGAAGACCATGAATGAGGCTTTAATTTACAAAATGTATAAAAGTAATTTCTAGATTCCACCCTTTTTCCCAGAAGAATTAGTTTGAGTTCGTTAATGGCAACATGTAGCCATGCGAACTCTGCAGGCAACAGCGATTCGGTCTCTGCACCTTTCAAATTATCAATGGGTCGCTATCCATTAAGGTTCAAATCTAGAAGGTAGAAATAGAACACATTTCTCGCTATTAACACCTCTTCAAGTTTCAATGCACGACCTCCATACAGCCTTGAAAGTTGAGCCCAACCCACTTCACATTTAATAGGCCTCTTTCGCACACAAACGACCTTACTAAGAATAGACCACTTGATAGGGAATTCAAAGCCATCCCCAAATCTATTCTTCACTCGAACGTACTTGGAGCGATTTAAACGAAGGTTGGATGACTAGTTGCAGATAATTGACTCACAGCCCTCACGAGGAGTAAAAAAAAATGACCTAGCAAACCTCCCCGATTACAGGCCTTTAGCTAATAGAGATTTTGAAATACAGATAATAGCGATGCTTCATCTTGATGACAACAATCTATGAAGTAAGTTACCGCGACCTACCATGAGAAACCAGACAATTGCCTCAAAGTTATCTCATGCTCCTCGAGAATGTGGTAGAAGAATGGGTGAAAAGGAAAGTGAAAACCAGCTTCCAATACACGTAGAGGAAGTAGAAAATATTCATTGATATCACTTAATCTCATCGCACCTTTCAACGATTGAAAACTTGTACACAAAATTGGGTAACTAAATCCCTCAAACAGCTAGATGGCAATTCATCTCATCGTATTTGGTGGTACAAGGGTAGGCTTTGGCCTCTACATGGGCATTAACCACACGATCTTCCATGTATTTCAAATAATTATCATCAAACCTACCACGACTACTACCTCCACTTTTGCCACCTCCCTTGGTTTTGACCATGATGACTTACTAAACCTAGGCTAAAGCGAATGATGATTTAGGAATTTTAGAGTTTTACCTTTGAATGTCGATTTTCCTCTTCAATAGTACCTCTTTTGTAAGAAATCCAAAATTTGAATGGTTGGAGGGTTGAGTATAGGTCATTTTAAAAAAATTCAAAATATGACGGTTTGTTTCCTTAACAATGGAATGTCTACGGTTGTACCCATCCACCACGTGGCAAGGCGTACATGACCAGTTTTATATAAGACATGTATCCAACAAGTTTCATTTCAAAATTCCATGTCCCATTTCCACAAGTTCTTAGAAGAGCCACTTTGTAACTCTTTTTCGAACATGGGGGACAAATTGTTATGGTGTCCACCATAACCGACCCGTTATCCGACCAACCTGACCCTTTTTATTTTAGTAAGTATATAGTTAGCCATACAGTTAGCCTACATGAGTTTGCAACTAATGGGTTCGCACCATCATGCAAGTGAACCCGTACCTAGGAGACACGGGTTGACCCTAGAGTAGGATACGTGCGGGCATGCATGAGGGCCTATCTAATCCTAGTCCATCACATCCAGAAATCGTATCTTATAAATAGGGAAAATGGGCTCCATGAAAGGAGAGACTCACAAAAACACTCAACAAGACTAAAAAAGAAACTTTTTTGCCAAGATCCCATATAGCGCTATAGACAATGCCACACCATAGAAAAACAAAAAAATTGAAGGAGTAGAGTTCTACAATATTTGGTGTGATTTAATGAACAAGTTAAGGTTAAAGGTTGTGTATTTATATAAAGAGATCCAATATTTATATGAAACCTTCTTGGTAGCGTTTTACAAATACGGTTTTCAACAACCTAACTTTTACCTAACACAAACCAAGCCATCTTCTGTGTGAATAATAATAATTTATCATTTACTCAATTTCTTTATAGTTTTCTCAACTGAGTTAAGATCAGCCATAATACTGCTGACAACACTTTCATAGTATAGATATTTTTGGAATAGAAATAAATGTGAAACTTCCACTCTTCTCTTTGAGATGCTTTAATAATCTTAGGCGTTGGATATAATTTAAGCTTTTCTTTTGTTGAATTTGACATTCTTTTGTGGTGAAAAGATGGTATTTAAATCACCTTATTCCCAACTGATGGCCTTACTTCCATGGCAACACAAAATTCCACCCCACTTTGTATATTGCTAAATCTTAAACATGCATTTATCCAGTAATAATTGACCATATCTGTTTTATATGTAATATGGGATTAATCAATTGCATGGCAAAGGAGTGTGGATTCCAATTCCACTAATGCCTTGTTTGATTATTAGTGTAATAATTTGAGAAAAAAACTTATTTATTGTGTATATATTAAAATATTAGACATAAAACAAATTGTTAGTATAAATTTAAACTTAAATTTAGAAAAATAAATAATAATTCTTATAAGAAATAGTTCCTTCCTTTTGCTAAAAAATAAGTCATGGGGAATGGTTAAATATTATCAATTGAGTTTATTGCTAACCCATGTACTAAAACATGCATGAAAAAAATAATATTCCTACCAAATTAACTATTCCTAAGAAGCAAAAACAGGTAAAAGGCATTTCAAGCAGGAAACTTAAAATCAACAGGTCATTCCCAGTTTCTAATGTCATCCTGAAAGCAGTGGCCAGTCAGTTAACAGCTGATTACTGTACTTAGGATTTTAATGTCAATTTGGTTTCCTGACTATGGTAGCTCACAATATGCATATAAACATCATAAACTTTTACCTGTATGCAGTTCGATGACATGAGCGAAACTGACCCGGTAAAGGGAGTCTAATGCTCCACATCTCTTTAAACTACTTGAGCAAAGCCAACTGCAACTTCCTAATCAAAACTAGGAGGAATGTCGATTTCAGTATCTGAAGGATTTGTAAGCTCAACAGGAGGTTCCTGCGGATCACGAAACAAAATTATGAGATCTTGTATATCAACCTCTAACATACCAATATGATCCCCTCTTTGGAATCATTTTATAATCCGAAATTTCTTCCTAAAGGCAGAAGAGAAGACAAATGTTCCAATTCCGGATCAAACTTCTAAAGGCAGAACTGTGCCTAAACTACATGGTGCTGTAGGAATTGTATAGATTTTTTAAACTATTTCTTCAAACAGAAGTTGTTGGGCAGTGAACACTAAATATTATGAACCTTGCGAAGTAACTGTATACCTGCTTATCATCTTCAGCAGAATGAGCAATCCCCATAGACAAAGGGTTCGTAAGATCTTCTGCACTTTCATGCAAATCCTGCACCATGTGGAAATTCAAGTTACTAAGAAAAAGAATTTATCACCTATCAAGACTGGATCAATAATTTATTTCAATTCTGGGGATTTTTCAGCTAAATTTTGATCAGTTGCTTCAATATGTAAATAAAAATCCACCTAAAACACAAATTATAAGATTTAACATCTAAGAATGTCTTCTCAGAACCTAAGACAGTATAAATCCTACCCAGCAGGAATGGTCCAATCAAATACATTCCAACAGATAGCACCCATCCATAGAAGATGCGGCAGATACGAGTTTGACCCCCAAGTCAATAAATATGATAAAGTAACCACCATGAATTGATAAACAAATGAACTACGATAACCATCTACTCTTAAAATTGTGCTTAGATGTTATTAGAGGCCATCTTTTCAGTTACTACAAGAGAGATTCATGCTCTTTATCTTAAAGCATATTATGTTCAAAGAATTCCCTTTGAAGTCCTGATAAAAGAAACACATGTAGCTCATTGAACTTTTTTTCTTTTTTAAACTGGTTTAAAATTTTTATTTCAATACAAAAACATGTAAATTCAAGATATGTTAGGATCTGAAAACATACTTCTTCATCTGGGTTGACAGAAGCATTATTAGATCTGTTGGTTAAATCCTTTGAAGGATTTCCCTGCATATACTTCGTACCATGTTAGAAGGAAGAAACAAGCGACCATCTGAAAAGGCTTGATTATAATACAGGAGAAGAGTACGTATGTACATTTTCATCCCGGTTAGCGGACAAGTCCCCTTCTACAATTGAAGGCTTGACCTCAATCGGTGTTTCCTGTGTACATTTTATAATTCATTCAACCAATCTTGACCAAAGTAACAAGTAATAAATATAAAACATTTGTAAAGTTGAAAATTTCCTGTGAAACTTACAGGCTCACTTTGCTCCAGGGAAATATTCCTTCCTCCTTTACTAAGATCTCTAAGTGTTCCCTGTATATTCAACAAAAAGTTATGGAAAATGATAAATCACAAAAAAGGAAAAACGGATAGTTGAAAACTATCACCAATATTAGCACCATTCCAATGACTACTCTGAGTGGATACGTACAAAAAATGATGTGAAAAGCAATGTAGAAAAGCATGCACTATCAACTTTTCAATTGAAAAGATAGGTAGAAAATACTAGTGAAAGCAAGCATCCTTCTTAAGAAAGCATAACTGAAAACTGAGTAAAACAAACCTTATTTGCCCACATAAGCCCGCAAGCATTACACAAAGTCCTTGGACCAGCTGGGCCACGACGCATTGCTGGAGTATTATTTTCACTAACACCACAATGTTGACAGCTCCGGATACTAAAACACATTGAAGACAGAATTCTTCAAAAAGTTCATCATGATAAATATTTTCCACGAATCAGGTAACAATGGAACTCACGCGGTTTCTGGACGAGTACCATCTTGAAAGCCAATATGAGAAGAATCCCAGCTTGAAGGACTAGTACTTTCCTTTACAGATGCAAACTGCCCATTTTTGCGATGCATTCTACAATTATAAAACGAGAAGATTACATCAGCATTATCAGCTGCACCACTACCATTTGTACATATGCATCAGAAAAGCAGTAATTGCATTTAATACTAATATAAATGGCTCCTCACAGTGACGCTTCTGAACTCATAATTCTATCAGTATCACTGGAAAATAATCAAATTCTCAACCTACTTTAGGCCTGTTCCTTTCAGGACAGAGAACCATGAATAAGTGAATGAAGCTTCTACAATTCAAACTTAAACAGGATCCACTGCTCCCTGTATTAAACACATTTCCCCCAGTGGCAACCTATAATAAATGGCTATAGCCTTTATACTGCTATCAAAATTTTTTAGTTTATGGCTCTTCTTCCATCTCCACTTTTAACTTCTACACTCGCATTGCATGTTGAAATGTTAAAAATGTTAATTGTAGGTCTAAACAAAATAAGTCCAAAAAAAATCATACCTTTGTGCAGCCTCCTTCCGTACTGTATACCTAATTTTCTTTTCAAAACATCTCTCTTTCCTTTTCTCACGGAACCTAACCAAGGATGCTATTCGTCTTGAAAGATTTGAGCGCTTTGAGACATCAGCTACACCCTGCAGAATATAGTATGCGAAACCAAAAACAAAAGACCAACAGTGGAATATAATTACACACAATTATTTTAACATCAGCATACCATGTTATTTTGATCAAACGGTACTTCAATTGAAGGAACACCAGTGGGGATATGACGACCCCCCAGGAGTAACAGCACAGCTTGCACCTGTTGCATACAATCCAACAAACACACGTGCTTACTTAGAGGGGGGGAATTTGAGAAGAAAATCTAAACTATTCAATCCATTTAAAGAAAATAACAGAAAACTAAGTTACTTATTACTTGCTCCAAAAGAAAAGAGTGGTTAAAACTCTAATGCACAAAGTTCACTAGATTAACTATAGTAAAATAGTAAATGATTATTAGTTTCACTAATGCTTCCAACTCTTCATTTGCCTTGAAATAACCCTTGTCCAGGGGATGCAGAGACTCCTAAGACATGAAATACCTTATCTGTCGAACAAAGTTACTTTTCTTTTATTAAATGTTTAGAATTACTCATAACCTCTTCTCTTTTCAATCGTTAAATAGTAGGATGAATGTACTTCAACATCCTTGAACCCACGTCCTTTTGTACTATGGAATAATTCATTAATTAAATCCTACATCCTAAAACATGAACTTGACTAGGAAAAGTACCATAAAAGCCCATGTATTATGTCTTTCTACTCAAAAAATAAGTAAATTAGTCTCTTATGTTTAAGTAAAGAGCAAATTAGTTTTTTTTATTAAAAATTTCATCTACTTTTACTATTAAAAATTAGTCTTTGTACATCATGATGATGTAACACATATCACTATTTGATTATTTTGTCAGCGTTATACAAATGCATGATATTTTTAATAGAAAAAACTAATATACACCTTGAACAAAGATATAAAAATTAATTTACTCATTTTATAAGTAAAAAAAGCAAAACACAACCCAACTTTTAATCAAAACTTCTACATACTTTTACCAAATTTGGCGTCTCATTTTATCCTTCATATTCAATAAATTTTAGGAACATGGAAGTCTAATTTTTTTTTTTAGTCTTTTCAGTTAACTTGGTTTCATGTCAGACGTCAAAACATTACTTTAAAATACGAGAACCGAAACATAGAAATCTAAAGGCCCAATTTCAAATTTACTTTGCAATAAACAGGATGAATAGCAGGAAAATAAATTATTTTATTGCCAGAAATATTACCAAAGAGACTTTTATTTTTTTTGTGAAAAAGGATAAAAACCTTTTCAGATGTAACAGCAGGGAACACGTAAACTTCTCCTTCAAAGGAGAGAGTAAGCTCGCTAGTTCTCAACGCCCTAACAACGCCTCCACCAGCTGCGCCACCGCCACCAATAACTCGGCCTATTAGTCCCATTCCATGCTCCGCCACATTGACGGAGTTGATATTCGCGTCCTCCACGTCATCCATGGCGTCATCTTCATAGTCTCCATCGTCGTCGTCGATCTGCATCGTCCCTCGCGCGTGCTCCTCAAACGGACGAACCTGAAGTGGCCGTGGATTCGCAGCCGCCATATATAAACAAAGAAAGGCCGCAGGGTTCCAACTGTACCGAAAATGGAAGTCCCGAAGTAACGATTATGAGGTGTTTCATTGAAGAGCCATGCGATGCGTGTAGTCACTACTGGTAACACAAAATTGGCCTTTATTATCTGTTCTTTAATTATATAAGCCCTAACCCTGGATAAAGAATTTCTTAGCTTGAGCAATAATAAGATTTGCAGGGGCGAGAATGAAGTGGTGTTTCCTTGGACAAACTCAATTTTGGAACTTCGAAGATAAATACTTATTCGGATATAAGAAAAATGAAAAGAAAGGGGTGGATGTTGATTGGGTTGTATTTACGGGAGTACGGATGTTGAGGATAAGTTGGTTTGGGGGTAGAGTGGGGTACTATGGACTTTATATACGCTTTGTATCCCTCCAACTTACAATCACCATCTGAAATTTTTGAGTAAAAATATGTAAACGACACCAAAGGTGGCCGCCCCTTCTTTCTTTTTTTTTTTTTTCACGCAACAATCAAATTTTTTAATTTGGTCACCAAATTAATCGAGATTACTTTTTATTGATTCATTTCTATTAAGTGTCGCCAAATATTTGACGGGAAGGTGATGTGGCAATTAAGAAATTAATATAATAACAAATTTAGCCCTCAATTTTTACATATTGTATCGATTTAATCATAATTTTAAAAAATTAACCCTTAAAATTAACAAATGGTCTCAATTTGATACTCAAAATTTACCTTCCTCTTCCACTTCCTCCACCACCACTACTATCATTCCTCAATTTAAAAAATTAACTCTTACATTTATATCATTAGAATTCTAGAAACAAGTAAATTAGCATTTTGTGATAACCAAGTTCTTATGTCACAGGGCTAGAACTTTAGTCTGACAAATCGCGCAGCCTTAGGCGATTTTTTGGGTTTAAATTCGCCTAACTCAGCTTTACTTTTAAAAAATGAGAATTCTTGCAAAATTCTCTAAGGCACCAAAAACAAGACGAAAGTAAACTCGAAAGAGAAATAAGCCATGAACGAACAGAAAAATAGCGCACACCAAGTGTTTAAGTAAATGCTTTCAAATATATTCAAAACTATGAATGGAATAATTAGAAATGAGGGGAAGGCCTCTATTTATAGTTGAGCTCCCCCAAATCCAACGATACATATCGAATTATATCAACGGTTGAGATTAATATCTATCTACAATATGAGAGTCCTAAGGGATTTAAACTCTATAAAATCTTATTTCTTAGAATTTACAATATTTCACTTGATAACTCTAGTTTTACTGGAGTCTTTACTAGGCTAACAAAACTTCAAGTAAATGTGTTTTTCCATGTGTTCCACAAATCGAGCCAATTCAAGTGGGTTGAATAAGCCTCATTTAATCGATTGACCTCCATGGGACGCTCTTTACACATTCGTCAAAGGCTTCGATCAATAGCCCGTGCCAGTTACGCCTTGCGGTAAAAATTATCATTACTTTTGGGATCAAAGTTTGAATAAATTACTTATTTCAGTCTGTATTTTTTGAACTTGAAAGTTATAACTTTACTTAGTATTTGAATTTTGTAAATAGATGATACCCCTTTTGCATAAGGGTTCGAGAAGCATTGACTGAGCTGGATCTTTTTGTAGAGGTGAGAATTACTAGATATATTTTAAAAAATTTCATTGTTATTTCTTATAGAACTATATATTAACCAATGAGAATATATATGATATTATTTAATGATAAATTAGGTTTAAAAAGAAAGAAAAAAAAAGGAAGTTTTTTTTGGATAAAGGCGGAGGAGGTGGAAGCAACGATGGTAGTGGTGGTAGGGGAAGTAGAAGAGGAAGGTAAAATTTGAGGTTTTAATTGAGACCATCTTTAAATTTTGAGGGTTAATTTTTTTAAAATTATGACTAAATTGATATAATATGTAAAAATTGAAGGTTAAATTTGTTATTATATTGATTTTTTAATTGTCACGAAACTTAGAGATTTAACAACACTTAAGGAAAATGAATAAAAAAATAATTGTAGCACCCTATACCCGGCCCAATCGCAGAGCCCAAATATTAGGATGCCACACTACCGTCTCACATCACACATAATACAAATGAGCTCATTATTAAAGAAATGTCTTCCATTCTAACATACGCACAAGTTATGAGTCAATCTTACACTAATCATACTTAATACACGCTAAACATACATCAAATAATCTTATAAATACAACTAACATGCATAGGGTTCATTTAACAAAATTTCAAAACAAATCATGTAGGTATCGATACTAAAACAAAGGTATCGATATTTCCTTAAATGGTATCGATACCAATTGGAAAATCGGTACCAAAACATCATTCTATTCCTCGTCTAAAAATCAAATCCTAGAAAATACCAGTACATTTATTAAAGTACCTATTATTTTACCCCGAGTATCGATATTCGTGATAAGGTATCGATACCGAATTAAATTATTGTCTTCCTACACAACAAAATATCATAAAGGTATCGTTTTTAAAACTCGAATATCGATACCTCAGCTCCAGACACAAAAAAAATACAGCATAATAAGATAAATAATCCATCCCAATCATAAATCATTCAACATGTAACTAATACCTCATTAAATAAACATCAAAATGACCACAATAACAGTTCAATCATTAAAAACATGTTCAAGTAACCAAGCGCTGAAAATAACCCATAAATCCTAAAGCAAGTATAAAATTTGTTAATATCATGCTTAAACTCAGACCAACTCATAAACACTTCTAGTGGTGATGGACGATGAAAAAGGTAACATTTTCAAAACTATAAATATTTGATGCTCCCACTTTTCATAATTGGTTAAAATATGGTATTAATCATTGTAATTATTCAAAATATAAGATTTAGTCTATATACTTTAAAAGTAAAAGTTCCAATCCTCCTGCTTTTTTAATTTAAAAAATTCTAGTCCAATCATTATTGTTGTTTGTAGTTTTTTTGTCAAAATTTGTCAACTTAACATATTTATTTTTTGTCAATCATATGCAACATCATATGAGGGCAATCTAATCATGTTAATTTGGAAAATTTTTACAAAAAATACTAATAATGATTGGACTAAGATTTTCAAATTAGAAAAGTAAAATGACTTAATTTTTAACCTATGAAGTGTAAATGGGCAAATTTGCCCGGGCCCACTAGAAACCCAAATATACAACAATAAATAAATATATATATATTAAAAAAACAGTCCTTTTTTACAGTCCAGTACCCAAAACTAAATACAATGGGCCCGATGCCCCAAGTACCATATACAAACCCAAAACATAACCCCAGACCCAATTAAAATCTAATAACTAAAACCTAACCCAATACCCTAAATGACCCAAGACCCAAATACAGGCCCGGTAGGCCCAGAAAATTACAACCCCAGAACCCTAGAGTTCTTTTTCTCCTGCGCCGTAGCCTTCACCAGGTAGCCAAGCCCCAGCACCCACGTCAGCCACCTCCGTACCCTCGTGCACAGCCCCGTACGCCTCGCGCCAAAGGCCAACGCATGCCAGTGGACACCGTAACTGCGAAAGGAAACAAAAACAACAGCGAATGGAAACAAAGAACGTTTCTATATTTTTGATTTATTTTTCTTTCTTTTCGGCTATAAAAAGCCAAGCTTTTGATCCTTGTAAGGATTACGAACGCCTACACATTTTTACGCAAGATATACGAGCAATACAAAAAAAGCAACCAATATCGGAAGGTGATTTTCCGATCTAAATCTCCGGGCTTTCTTTCTTTGTGATTATTCTCTTGTTTTTTTTATTTTACTTTGAAAGCAAAT
This sequence comes from Gossypium hirsutum, assembly GCF_007990345.1. Classification (NCBI taxonomy): domain Eukaryota; kingdom Viridiplantae; phylum Streptophyta; class Magnoliopsida; order Malvales; family Malvaceae; genus Gossypium; species Gossypium hirsutum. The sequence continues at coordinate 33,951,621 of NC_053424.1, forward strand.
AAAGTAAAGAGGAAAGGATCTACCTGCACATATGAGCCATTGGAGACCATCTCTTCTTCGTTGAGATCGAAGCTTAAGAGAGGTTTTCGGGCTAAAAATCTTACCTTTTGGGGCGGGGTTTAAAGTAGGAAAATGAAACGACTTCATGGCTAGCTATCTTCCATCGGTTTCAATGGTGGAATGTGGTAGTCAAATGGTCGAACAGAGGGTTACGGAAGTATCGAAATCGGCTGTGTTGAAACCCTAATAATTGGGTTCTCTACTTATGGCTAAAAGGGACAGCAAGCTGCCATTCAATGGCCTTTAATTTTAGGAATTAGACGAAACAGTGCCATTTGGGATATTGAAGGTCCGCGCGTCAACCCGGATAGCAACCCGGATCCGCGCCTTTTCATTCGGAATGGGAAATTTGCGTGCTGGGTCCTCTGTATTAGCGCAAGCCTTCGATTGCGCCTTATGCGCCTTGGTTTTTTTTATTATTTAGGCTTATAATTTGTGCTTTGTTGCAATCTGATCCGCGCCTAAACGCATCATTTTGGGTTCTGGTATATTGCCAGTTTTAGTCCCTTGCATTCGCGCGCGCGTCAAAACTTAGTCCTTTTCCTAATTTCAGCAACTGATTTTATTTATTAATGATCCTTTTAGTTTCATTTTTGTTTCAATTGAGTTTTTTTTTTGTTATTTTCAGCATTTTTATTCTTTGAAACCCTTCTATTTTTGAGACTTACTTATTATTCACCATTTAATATATTATTTTGGAATATTTTATCAAGTTTTGCATAGTTTGTTATTCGTACTTTTATTTATATGTAAATACATCTATACATGTAACTATATATATATGCATATATACATCTATCTATTTTCTTTTAAATTTGTTTGTTTAAACTCCTATATATATATACACTTTATAATAAGGTTACTTTTATTTTACGCATGTTATTAATCTTACATTATTCTATACATATAGTTTCTTTTAAATATATTCTCGTCTTTTATTATATAATCTCTTATAACATGGTTTTTAAATTATTATGGTGTATATATATATATATGTGTTTTTTATTAACACCTATGCTTAATCTATATATATATGTTACTAAATCTATGTATTTATACCCGTAGTTTTCTTTATATATATATATGAGCACGTTCGTAAAACTATTATGTAGTTTATAATAAAATTAATTTAGCCCTATACATAATATTTAAATGTTTTTGCATGTATTTGCCTTTAGATTTATATGTATGTATATGTATATATCTTATTATTAATCTCATGTTTTTTTTACAATAAACTTACGTATACACATATTTTATAAATTTATTTTGTGCATTATGTCTTGTCATATATCTCCACTATTCTTTTGTATTGTATATATTTTAAATTATCGCATACTTTTGTCAACTTTTTAAATAAATTTGTGTTGAAATCATTTTACATTCAATTTAATTCGAATTTTCATTTTCTAATATCTATTTCAATAATTATATATATATTCTTATTTTTATGCAAATCTGTCAATTCATACATTATGTGTTTTATAATATTCATTCTACGATATATATATATTTTAATGATTGCATGTGTCTATTAAGCTTGACATTATTTTACAATAATCTTATACCATGTTGCTTCTTTGAATTGCATTCTATTTTATGCCTCTAATAATTTTATTATGCCATGTATGCCGTCGTTGCATTTTATTCATTATTGCCATGATTAATTGTTCTCCATGCATAATTGAGGTTGAGTCATATTTTCAAGCTAATTATATTTAATTGCTCATTTTCTTGGTTGATCGATATTCTCATTCATCAAGTATGGTATCTCATATGCGCCTATTATCCCATCTCATCGTTTTCATTTGGTTTTTCGAAATGTGGTTTTATAAAATCCAATTTCTAAGATTAATGTCATCTTATTTCAAATCGAATTAATATGTTTTTAAGTATTCATCCAAAAATTCTTCAAAACGAAGACGAAATTTGATGTTCGGTGATTCGCGGAATCGTGCCCTAACGTGTTGGTTGCAATTTCGCATTTGCTCAAAATAATCGAATTTTCCTTTGAAATTTCATTCATATCTTTTAAAATCACTTAAATGAAGATGAGATTTGATGTTTGGCAATTCGCGGAATCATGCCCTAACGTGTTGGGTTGCAATTTCGCATTTGTTCAAAATAATCGAATATCACTTTAAAATTTTACTTGTGTCTTTTAAAATCTCTAAAACGAAGGCGATATGTGATATTTGGCAATTCGCAGGATCGTGCGCTAACGTGTTGGGTAGAAATTTCCTGATTGTTTAAAATAATCAAATATCCCTTCAAAATTTCACTCGGCTCTTCTAAAAATCCTTTAAAACGAAGGCAATACTTGGTGTTTGACGATTCGAGAATTATGCCCTATCGTGCTGGGTTGTGATTTCTCGTTTAGTCAAAACAATCGAATATTCCTTTAGGTTTTCACTCGCTTTTAGAAAACATTCTAAAACGAAGGTGATGTCCAATGTTTGGCGATCTGAGAATCGTGCCCTACTGTGCTGGGTTTCAGTTTTCCGTTGAACTAAATAGTGAACACCCTCTTAAGAGTTTCAAATAAAAATCTTTCGGATGCAAAAACAAGAGGATTTTTAGCAACTGACTTGGGTTGCTCAAACGTTATAAAAAAGAACTACATTTCAAAAAACCTTTTTTAGACATAAGGATAGTATTTGATCGATTCGGTACCAATTTTGGGCGTAGTGAGGGTGCTAATCCTTCCTTATGCGTAACAGACTCCCGAACTCGTTTTCTCAAAAGTTCGTAGACAAAAATCATTGTTTTAATAAACCAAAAATGTTTTATTAAACTAACCCTATTTTTAGGTGACTCGATCACACCAAAACAAAAGATCGGTGGTGACTCCATGCATTTGTTTTCCAAAAGTCGATTTCACCATTTTTCATTAAAATTAAAATTTTTTTAAATTGAGGGATGGTTTCGACAGCTTGGCGACTCCACTGGGGATACCAAGAACTTGAGGGTTGAGCCATAAAAATCGATTATTTATTGTCCTTTTGTTAAAAACGAAAATTTATTTTAAAAATCATGTATCTTTCGATTGCATTTGATTGTATGTTTGTTTTGGTGCGGGTTTTTATAGATTAGCACTGCATTTCATTGCATGACCACTGTGGTCACACCTTCTAAGTAGGAGTAAGAAGTTACGCTTTCGTGAGGTTTTCACCTCCGCATGGGCTAGTGGATTACTTCCGGGGTACATCCGTACCTATGATTTCGTGAGATTTTCATCTCCGCATAGTCATGGGGAAATGTATCCCCCCGAATCGAACTCGATCTATATGAGCCTATAATGGGTGAGGATTAAGGAATCTGCTGGTTCGGGTACCCTTTTTCCTAGAACTAAACCACATATAGTGAACCTTAGGAGCTATCCTTGGGTGAAGCCGCGTCGAGCCTTAGTACTTACCCGTATATGTGTTATGATATCGTTTATGTGCTTGCATTTTATCGCTATTATTTGATACTAACCGGTGTTTTGTTTTGATTATCTTTTTTGCATGACATTGCATATTAAAGGAGACGTTAATCCGCATTCAATTACTAAGTTAGAAAATTTGACATGGAGAATGAATTTCTTAGTAAAGTCGAGGATAATGCGGCCGTTCGTGCTTGGTCGAAGAGGCTATAATCTGAGAGGGGGGATAGCTTCGCAGAAGGGTATGTATCGGAGCTGCAGGATTTCACTCGCGTCAATGTAGTACAGAATGAGCTACAAGAGTTGAGAGACATTTGGCTAGTTGGGATGAAGGGATCAAGCAGTTGTTTTACCAAAACTACGGTGACATATCCTACCTGCTAGACATTAGAGTGGATAAGCATTTGTTCCGAGCCCTGGTGCAGTTTTGGAATTCCGCGTATAAGTGTTTCACTTTTAGAGAAGTGGATTTGGTACCTACTATGGAGGAATACACTACGCTGCTTAGGTGTCCAAAGATTCAGGTCCGGAAGACTTATGCCCGGGTTTTTAGTAATCAGGCTTTCGTGAAGAAACTGATGAGCATTTCTGGGATGAGCGAGCCTTGGGTCACCGCTCGGATTCAGCAAAAAGGAGATAAAAAATGTATCCCTTGGGAAAATTTACGAGATTTGATCTTGACGCATCCAGATGAAAGAAAGAGGGTCGATATATTTGCCTTAAGCATCTACGGATTAGTGATCTTTTCTAAGGTTTTGAGGCACGTGGACGAGGTGGTCATCGACTTGTTCGATCGCCTTGAAAAGGGAATCACACCGGTACCGGCAATATTGGTAGTTAGATGTGCTCCACTATTGATGGTATGGTTTCATGGGCACTTTTGGAATGTAGACAATGTTTCCTATCGAGTCTTTTCCGAAGGTTATTCCCCTTTGAAAGAAGAGGCATCTATACAGAGGAGAGAGGATATCTCGGAGGAGAAGTGGATGGATATTTTTCAGAACCTCAAGGAGGAAGACATCGAGTGGAGAGCTTATTGGATGGTCCCTGACGAGATCATGTACCGATGTGGTAACTTCGATTGGGTGCCGTTGTTAGGAATTTGGGGAGCTACTAGGTATACTCTATTAATAGCCTTGAGGTAATATAAGTCGAGGCATTTTGTACCCACGACCTACGGGCTTGCTCAGAGTGAATTCTCGTTTAAAGGTGCTCACTATAAGAAGAGAGTTCGGGAGTTATCGGATGCTTGGAAGCAAACTTGTTGGATGAAGAGGTTAGCCGTCGGTTCTATGGTAACACCTGAGTACAACGAGTGGTTTAAGAAGAGGATTAATGATAATATTCCTAGGCCAAGCTTCGAGAATGCTCAACCTATCAGGGAACAATTAGAAGTCGCCCCATCAGAATTGGAGATTATAAAGCAAGATTTCGAGAAGAAAAGTTTGGAGCTTGGGAAGAAAATCAAACAATTGGAGGAAGAGAAGATGCACCTAAGGTTAGAGGCTGATGTCTAGAGGTCAGAGGCTGAGAAGTGGAGAAAAGGAAAAACTAAGGCCGAAGAAGATCTAGACAATTAGAAAACGGACTACAAGAAGTTACGCCTATCTATAAGGACTGCGGGCTTAGGTAAGACTTCCGAACAATGGCGCCATGAAATTCGGGAAGAAAAGGCCAATACCGACCGGTGGGAAAGGAAATTTCGAGAAGCTCAAGCACGAAACAAAGATTTGGAGAAAAGTCTGTCAAAAAGTAGAAATGAGCGAGGGGAATTAAGGGCTAGAGTGGCAGAACTTGAGAAGTCCCTACATCAGTACCGGAACCGCAATACTGCGACAGAATTGAGGGCAAGTTTGAGCAAAATACAAGAAATGAAAGGAAGAATAGAAGAGTTAGAGGCGTCACTGCAAAATTGTGAGATGCGGATCCAGTTTTTCGAGGCAAACGAGGATCGTTGGAAGGAGCAGCTTCACCATGCGCAAGACCAAGTCAGAAACAGAGATTACCTTATGGGGGAAGCCATAACCCAGATTCGGGAGGTAGCGGACTACTTGCAAACTTTAGTGGTTCAGGCAGACACACTAAGCGTAAAATATGAGTTGGAGTCGGAGCGCGGGCAGGAGCTGGCCTCATTGCTTAGAAAAATTAGGACTTTGAGTATTAGAGCGAAATTTTATTTGTAACTCGACTTTATGTAAAAGATTTTATTTTCAAGTAAAATTTTCTAAGGGCAATTGAATCAAAATTGATGCCTTCTTTGTATTCATGCATTTGCATTACATCATATTATTATGCATTAAAGGCCATAAGAGTTTTCTAATTAATTAATTAAAAATTATTTCAGTAACCTGGAAACCAACGAAAACCAACGAACCACGCACCCCTACGATACAAGGAAAAAATCAATGGATAAAAGACTCGAAAAATTAGAGCAGATGCAAAAAGACATGCAAGAACAAATGCAGTCTTAGATGCAAGAGCAGCTAGCCAAGATTCAGCGAGAGATGAAAGAGCAAATGATGGAGTTCCAGAGGGAAATGATGAGTCAGTTATCCCAATTGCTATTGGGAGGAACGGATAAGGGAAAGGGCTCCATAGACAAAATTGAAGAAACTAACGAAGATCCTCAATACCCCTCTAGCTTCACTCCGACACATGTAACGATGAAGCTTGAGATTAACCTACCAAAACCATCTGTCACGATCATGCCCCAGCCGGTTTATGCTGGAGCTTCAATACCGATGAACCTCCAAACCGGCTCAGGCTCTAACTTTGTCAACAACTCGAACTATCTGCCTGTTCCCGACTTGGATGAAATTGCTGAAGAAGAAAAGGTGAGGATGGATTCGCAAAAACAATTGGAAGAACGGTGTAGATGGCTTGAGAAGAAATTCAAAGCCTTGGAAAGCGCGGATCATCATCAAGGGATTGATGCCAAGGACCTGAGTTTGGTCCCAGATTTAGTCCTTCCCCCCAAATTCAAAATGCCTAAGTTCGAGAAATACAATGGAACAAGTTGCCCTGAAGTTCATATCACTATGTTCTGCAGGCGAATGACGGGATATGTTAACAATGACCAGCTATTAATCCACTGCTTTCAAGATAGTCTGGTCGGGGCGGCGTCTAAGTGGTACAACCAATTAAGCCGCTCTAAGATTAACTCGTGGAAGGACCTGGCCCAGGCCTTTATGAAGCAATACAATCACGTGACAGACATGACCCCTGACAGAATCACTCTCCAGAAAATGGAGAAGAAATCGAATGAAAGCTTCAGGCAATACGCACAAAGATGGAGGGAGGTGGCCATACAAGTTCAGCCGCCACTTCTAGAAAAGGAGACAACGATGCTCTTTATAAATACCTTGAAGGCCCTTTTTATCACTCATATGTTGGGAAGTGCCACCAAGAGCTTCTCCGATATAGTGATGACGGGAGAAATGATCGAAAATGCCGTGAGAAGCGGCAAGATAGAAGCCGGAAAAAGTACCAGAAAGTCAGTCCCGAGGAAAAGAGACAATGAAGTGAACAACACGAGCACATCTAACAAAGGTTAGCCCAAGTCATTCACCGTAAATCAACCCAATGCGGTGACCACCAATCAGCAAAGCTCTGTAAGACAAGAATCCAACGCGATGGAGAACCCAGAAAGGCCACAATTCACCCCTATACCCATGACATATAGGGAGTTGTACCAGAACCTGTTCAACGCTCATGTGGTGTCCCCTTTCTACCTTAAGCCACTACAGCCCCTGTATCCCAAATGGTATGACACAAACGCCCAATGTGAATACCACGTGGGAATCACTGGGCACTCTATCGAAAACTGCGTTGAGTTTAAAAAATTAGTCGAAAGACTCATTAAGATGGGTATCGTGAGATTTGATGACCCAGCCACACCCAATGTAGCAGGAAACCCACTCCTCAATCATACCGATCAAGGAGTGAATGGGATAAGTGAATGCTTGAACAAGAAGACCAAGTATGAAGTGGCAGAAGTCAGAACCCCGTTGAGGCGGGTATGGAAGGAGATGGCCAAGAGAGGATTGATCGCGTTGGATTCGAAGGAAGAATCTGAAGAAGAGAGAAACTACTATGAGTTTCACGACGGGGTGGGGCATGAAATCCAAGATTGCGTGGAGTTCAGGGCCCTAGTACAAAACATGATGAACAATAAGGAAATAGAATTTTTTGAAGAGACCGAACACCCCGTAGAGGGAAATATATGTGCATCAGAGGGAGGATCAACAGCACAGAATCAAACGACCAATTATCCCGTAGATATCATATCGAGACCCAAAAATAACGAAGTCGGAGTACAAATGTCACCGAGGGTCATAATCCAAAGACCTGCAGTCTTCCCCTATAAAGACAGCAAAAGGTCTCATGAAATTATGATTGTAACGTGATGATACCGGGGAAGGAAAGCCTCGTGGATGCTTTAAAAGAGGGTCAAGACAAGGGCTCCTATACACGTAGCGGGAGACGTTACAATGCAGCAAATGAAGAGGTGCAACCCATAAAAGGAAAAGCCTCAATGACCGAAGAAACGAAAGAAAAAGCAACCAAACCTGTTAACGAGCCAGTTAACGAAGAGGAGGCCAAGGAGTTTTTAAAATTCCTAAAACATAGCGAATACAGCATGGTGGAACAGCTACGTAAACAACCAGCCCGTATCTCGGTGCTGGCCTTACTTCTAGGCTCGGAAGTTTATCGTAGCGCGCTAATGAAGGTCTTAAACGAGACATATGTTACCAACGATATCTCCGTTAACAAGCTAGACCATTTGGTGAGCAATATAAGTGCCGAAAATTATAACTTCTTTAATGATGACGAGATACCACCAGGGGGTATGGGGTCGACTAAAGCTCCGCATATCACCACACGCTGTAAAAGGTATACGCTGCCAGGTGTACTGATTGACAATGGATCGGCTTTGAATGTTCTGCCATTGACCATGCTGAATAGATTACCTATAGACAGCTCTCATATAAAGGAGTCCCAGAATATCGTGAAGGCATTCGATAGCACGGAAAGAAAGGTGATGGGCAGAATCGAGGTACCTCTTCAGATTGGGCCAAACACATATGAGGCGGATTTCCTCGTGATGGATATCAGGCCCTCATACAATTGCTTGTTAGGGAGGCCCTGGATACATTCAGCTGGGGCAGTGCCTTCCTCGTTGCATCAAAAGTTAAAGCTAGTATCGGAGGGGAGGTTGATAACGATCAAGGCTGAGGAGGATATTATTGCAACTGTGAGCAATAATGCACCCTATTTGGAGACAGATGACGAAGCAATCGAATGCTCATTTCGATCTTTGGAATTTGTTAATGCAACATTCATCGCCGAGGGGAGCAAAATTCTGACGCCGAAATTATCCAAAACCACGAGGATGAGCCTTCAACTGATATTTGGAAAAGGGGCCCTACCCGGAAGGGGACTTGGAAGACATCTACAAAGAAGGGTCGAAACGCCAACGCTGAAAGACAAGAGGGACCATTTCGGCTTAGGATTTAAGCCGGATGCGAAACAAAGGAGAGAGGAGCTGGAAAGAAAGCAAGAAAGAAGGAGAGCACGGTTAATGGGGGAGGAAGTCAAGTGGGAGCCAATGACATTCCCCCATATATCGAAAACATTTGTGTCCAGGGGAATCATTCATCCCGAGAGACACACCAATGACGAGAGCTATAGAAGAAAGGCTGGAAAGCTTGGACATCAACGTTATATGCAAAGAGGAGACTGGAAGAGGAAATTTGTTGGGTATTTGCCCCTACACGCCTGGAAGTGTTCTGGACAACTGGACTGCGGAAGAGATCCCTGTAGTTTTTAGAACGAATTCAGAGTAATGTCCCAAACACACTTAGTGCTCTAGGCCTAGGAGTAATAAGAATCTTTTGTGAAATAGGCCGATGTTTAAAAACGTTATTTCAATAAAATGCACGGTTATTATCATTTTTGAGCAAATGTTCTCTCGTCCTCTCAATTTCATTCATAACCATACAAATGATTACTTTCAGATTCTTTGATTCTTGAAACATTCTCCTAGATATTCTTTTATTCTTCATTCATAATCATACCACGGAAATAAATGTTTCAAATTCTTTTGATTCTTTGTACCTGCCTTCATCCTCATAACAGGTCCCCAGATATTAATGATACGAGTGACACTGTTAGCGACTCAGAATTTCCTTTCGAGCAAGATGTGTGTATGAATGATTCTCAGGATTTTGAAGATGACCAAGGCTGTAACCTATCTCCTAATTTGTTGAGGATGGTAGAACAAGACGAGAAACAAATCCTACCTTACAAAGAATTAGTTGAAACTGTGAGCTTAGGAGAAGGACAAGAGGTGAAGATCGGAACATGTATCACTACGGAGATAAAGCGAGACCTCATTGAATTACTTCAAGAATTCAAAGACGTCTTCGCATGGTCATACCAAGATATGTCCGGGTTGGACACTGACATCGTGGTACACCGGCTTCTCATAAAGGAATAATGTAAGCCAGTTCAGCAAAAACTCTGAAGAATGAGGCCCGATGTTTTGCTAAAAATAAAAGAAGAGGTTCGAAAGCAGTTCGACGCTGGATTTCTAAAGGTAGTAAAATACTCAGATTGGGTAGCCAACATCGTCCTCGTCCCTAAGAAAGATGGAAAAGTGCGAATGTGTGTGGACTACAGAGATTTGAATAAAGCCAGCCCAAAAGATAATTTCCCACTGTCTCATATCGACACCCTAGTGGACAACACGGCAGGACATTCACTGTTTTCATTCATGGACGGTTTTTCAGGATATAACCAGATCAAGATGCATCCTGAAGATATGGAGAAAACCACATTTGTAACCATGTGGGGCACGTTCTGTTACAAGGTGATGCCGTTTGGACTGAAGAATGCGGGGGCAACTTATCAAAGAGCCATGGTAACCCTTTTTCACGACATGATGCATAAAGAGATTGAGGTTTATGTCGATGACATGATCGCAAAGTCTCAAACATAGAAGGAGCGCATTCAAGTCTTGAGGAAATTGTTCTTGAGGTTGAGAAAGTTCCAACTAAAACTTAACCCAGCCAAATGTAATTTCGGAGCCAAATTTGGAAAGTTGCTCGGATTCGTGGTTAGTGAGAAAGCGATTGAGATTGATCCAGACAAAGTTAAAGCCATACAAGAGTTATCCCCGCCGCGCACTCAAAAAGAAGTTTGAGGCTTTCTAGGAAGATTAAATTACATTGCTCGGTTCATTTCACAACTGACCGAGAAATGTGACCCTGTCTTTCGCCTCCTCAAGAAACAAAACCCAGGTAAATGGGATGAAGAATGCCAAAGGGCTTTCGACAAGGTAAAACAGTACTTATCCAATGCCCCGGTGCTGATGCCACCTAACCCCGATAAGCCGTTGATACTGTATTTGGCAGTATTCGAAAACTCCATGAGATGCGTATTGGGTCAGCATGATGAGTCAGGAAGGAAAGAGAAAGCCATTTACTATCTTAGTAAAAAGTTTACGGAATGTGAGGCAAGGTATCCGCCGATAGAGAAGTTATGTTGTGCCCTAATTTGGACAACCCGAAGACTAAGGCAGTATATGTTGTATCACACCACTTGGCTCATATCAAAGTTGGACCCTTTAAAGTACATGATGGAGTCAACAGCCTTGAATGGAAGGATGGCCCAATGGCAGATTCTGCTTTTTGAATTCGACATAGTCTATGTGAACCAGAAAGCAGTAAAAGGAAATGCAATAGCAGACTTTCTAGCCAGTAGAACTTTGGAAGACTACGAGCCTTTGAACTTCGACTTCACGAATGAAAACCTAATGTGTGTTGCTACTACTGAAGAAAGTGCTCTGGAAGAACTTCCTTAGAAATTGAACTTCGATGGGGCATCAAATGCTGTGGGCAATGGAATCGGGGCCGTCTTGGTATCCCCAAACGGAGATCATTATCCATTCACTAGTAAATTGGGTTTTGATTGTACAAACAATATGGAAAAATACGAAGCGTGCATTATGGGTATCCGCGCAGCCATATAATGCAAGATTAAAGTGCTAGAGGTGTATGGGGATTCTGCGCTAGTGATTTATCAACTCAAAGGAGAATGGGAGACCAGAGACCCTAAGTTAATCGATTATCAGAAGCTGGACCTTGAATTGATCAAAGAGTTTGATGACATTGCCTTTCACTACCTTCCACGAGACGAAAATCAGATAGCTGATGCTTTGGCTACCTTAGCCTTCATGATCAAGGTGAACAAACAAGAAGATGTCAAACCCATCCGGATGAGCATTTATGAAGTTCCGGCCCACTGTTACAATATTGAAGAAGACGAAGAGAAAGATGATCACCCTTGGTATCACGATATATTGCAATACGTGAGGAATCGTGAATACCCGGACCAGGCAAGTGAGAATGACAAAAGAACGCTAAGAAGATTGGCCATCGACTATGTCCTAGATGGGGATATCCTGTACAAAAGAAGAAAGAATCAAGTGCTACTAAGATGTGTAGACGCTGTAGAGGCTAAGAAAATCTTGGAAGAAGTCCACGAAGGTGTCTGTGGGACACACGCTAATGGCTTTACAATGGCCAGACAAATTATGAGATTCGGGTACTATTGGTCCACCATGGAAGGAGACTGTGTCAACTATGCTAAGAGATGCCATAAGTGCCAAATCTACAGAGACAAAATTCATGTGCCTCATTCACCGCTGCATGTCATGGTTTCTCCATGGCCATTCTCTATGTGGGGCATGGATGTGATTGGACCAATATCGCCGAAAGCTTCCAATGGGCATCGGTTCATCTTTGTGGTTATCGACTATTGCACCAAATGGGTAAAAGCCGCTTCATATGCTAGCGTGACAAAATCGGCAGTGAGCAAGTTTCTGAAAAAGGAGATCATATGTCGATATGGAATACCGGAGAGGATCATATCTGAAAATGTATTAAACTTGAACAACAGTACGATAGCGGAAGTTTGCAGTCAATTCAAGATCAGACATCACAACTCGTCACCATATCGCCCAAAGATGAATGGGGCAGTGGAAGCAGCCAATAAAAATATTAAGAAGATTGTGGGGAAGATGACCGAGACATACAGAGATTGGCATGAGAAGTTACTATTTGCCCTCTTTGCTTATCGAACGTCAGTCAGAACCTCAACGGGGGCAATCCCTTTCTCTTTGGTCTACGGAATGGAAGCGGTGCTGCCGATCAAAGTGGAGATCCCGTCACTTTGAGTGTTGTCAGAGTTAAAGTTGGACGAAGTAGAGTAGGTCCAGTCTCGATATGACCAATTGAACCTAATTGAGGAAAAGAGGCTAAGAGCTATCCGTCATGGTCAGATGTACCAAAGGCGAATGATGCGGGCTTATGACAAAAAGGTTCGCTCTAGAGAATTCCACGAGGGAGACCTGGTTTTGAAAAAGATCTTTCCCATACAGAAGGATTTTCGAGGGAAATGGATGCCTAATTGGGAAGGGCTTACGTGGTGAAGAAAGCTTTCTCTGGAGGAGCATTGATCCTAGCCGAGATGGATAGTAGAAACTTACCCAATCCTGTAAACTTGGATTCGGTCAAGAAGTATTTTACCTGAAAGAAGAGGGGCCGGAGTGAAAACCTGCAAAGGGCACTTTGAGATTATCAAAAAAAAATGGAGAGGCCAAGGTGAAAACCCGCAAAGAGCACTTTGGAACCAAAGGGGCTTTTGAGTTGAAAACCCGAAAACAGGCAGCTCAAATTTTGAATATGGGGTATATGGTAGTCTTGTCCTTCCAAAATCAATAAGACAGAAGAACAGTACACCTTGGAGCATCAACGAAATATGCAGGATCTCCTGAATACACATTTGGTTCAAATGAGCCTTTGAGAAATAAGAATAGTGAAACTCGTACTGCGATATCTGGGGCACCTTTTTCTCATTTGTTGCACATTATCAGATTCGTTATCCTATGTATTCACATCAAATTTTGCTTAATAAAATTCCATATTGTCCATTATGATAATCTCTTTCGAGCATTTTTGTTGAAATCGTGATTTTTGGACATGTAATATTTACACAAAAGATGTTATGCATATTACTCTGGAAAAGTCTCTAAATGGTACAAGGACCTGAAACAGGGCCACTAGTCAGGACTAACCAGGTTTAAAGTTGGAAAACATTGAGAAAAGAGTAGTCCAAATTATGGCTATTTCTTCAAATTTTCTGTCAGAGATAACGGCTAAGCAAGAAGACGCGATAGCATATCAATAATAGAACCTGGGTGAATTATGAGCGATGATACCTTAAATGTCTAAAAAAGAATCACTCTCATAACATTTCTACATTTATGATCATTCATTTAGTTAGGAGCACTTGGTTCATTCTGATCATAGCATCCTAGTTACTTGACATAAACACCACGTATAGTCAGGGGCATTGGATTCATTTAGATCATGGCACCCTAATTATTTGGCATACACAGATATAGGGAACCCATTCTACACATCATGTCTTTAGAAGACAGTGTAGCGACATTGGCAAATCCCGCAGATCGCGGAGAGCAGATCGAGGATAGTAGATTTGGCATCTCTGTATTGGCGGAGAGCAGATCGAGGATAGCAGATTTGGCATCTCTGTATTGACGGAGAGTAGATCGAAGATAGCAGATTTGGCATCTCTGTATTGGCGGAGAGCAGATCGAAGATAGCAGATTTGGCATCTCTGTATTGGCAGAGAGCAGATCGAAAATAACAGATTTGGCATCTCTGTATTGGCGGAGAGCAGATCGAAGACGACAGATTTGACATCTCTGTATTGACAGAGAGCAGATTGAAAATAACAGATTGGTGTTCCCGAGTTTTCAAGAAGCAAGTTGAGGATAGCCAATTTGACACTCCTGAAGACATCAGAATACCTTTGGGGAAGATGAGGATCAAGATTTTGAGACTTAGCCAGACCAGGCAAATTTGATCCTTTTTATAGTCTTTGCTCTATTTTTGTTGCACGACAACGAGCAAAGAGGGGCAGCTGTAAATGGACAAATTTTCTTGGGCCCACTAGAAACCCAAATATACAACAATAAATAAATAAATATATATATATTAAAAAAACAGTCCTTTTTTACAGTCCAGTACCCAAAACTAAATACAATGGGCCCGATGCCCCAAGTACCATATACAAACCCAAAAACATAACCCAAGACCCAATTAAAATCTAATAGCTAAAAACTAACCCAATACCCTAAATGACCCAAGACCCAAATACAGGCCCGATAGGCCCAAAAAATTACAACCCCAGAACCTTAAGGTTCTTTTTCTCCTGCGCCGTAGCCTTCACCAGGTAGCCAAGCCCAGCACCCACGTCAGCCACCTCCGTACCCTCGTGCACAGCCCCGTACGCCTCGCGCCAAAGGCCAACGCATGCCAGTGGACACCGTACCTGCGAAAGGAAACAAAAACAGCAGCGAATAGAAACAAAGAACGTTTGTATATTTTTGATTTATTTTTCTTTCTTTTCGGCTATAAAAAGCCAAGCTTTTGATCCTTGTAAGGGTTACGAACGCCTACACATTTTTACGCAAGATATACGAGCAATACAAAAAAAACAACCAATATCGGAAGGTGATTTTCCGATCTAAATCTCCGGGCTTTCTTTCTTTGCGATTACTATCTTGTTTTTTTTTTTACTTTGAAAGCAAATAAAGTAAAGAGGAAAGGATCTACCTGCGCATATAAGCCATTGGAGACCATCTCTTCTTCGTTGAGATCGAAGCTTAAGAGAGGTTTTCGGGCTAAAAATCTTACCTTTTGGGGCGGGGTTTAAAGTAGGAAAATGAAATGACTTCATGGTGAGCTATCTTCCATCGGTTTCAATGGTGGAATATGGCAGTCAAATGGTCGAACAGAGGGTTAGGGAAGCATCGAAATCGGCTGTGTTAAAACCCTAATAATTGGGTTCTCTGCTTATGGCTAAAAGGGACAGCAAGCTGCCATTCAATAGCCTTTAATTTTAGGAATTAGACGAAACGGCGCCGTTTGGGATATTGAAGGTCCGCGCGTCAACCTGGATAGCAACCCGGATTCGCGCCTTTTCATTCGGAATGGGAAATTTGCGCGCTGGGTCCTCCATATTCGCGCGAGCCTTCGATTGCGCCTTATGCGCCTTACTTTTTTATTATTATTTAGGCTTATAATTTGTGCTTTGTTGCAATCTGATCCGCGCCTAAACGCATCATTTTGGGTTCTGGTATATTGCTAGTTTTAGTCCTTTGCATTCGCGCGCGCGTCAAAACTTAGTCCTTTTCCTAATTTCATTAACTGATTTTATTTATTAATGATCCTTTTAGTTTCATTTTTGTTTCAATTGAGTTTTTTTTTGTTATTTTCAGCATTTTTATTCTTTGAAACCCTTCTATTTTTGAGACTTACTTATTATTCACCATTTAATATATTATTTTGGAATATTTTATCAAGTTTTGCATAGTTTGTTATTCGTACTTTTATTTATATGTAAATACATCTATACATGTAACTATATATATATGCATATATACATCTATCTATTTTCTTTTAAATTTGTTTGTTTAAACTCCTATATATATATATACACTTTATAATAAGGTTACTTTTATTTTACGCATGTTATTAATCTTACATTATTCTATACATATAGTTTCTTTTAAATATATTCTCGTCTTTTATTATATAATCTCTTATAACATGGTTTTTAAATTATTATGGTGTATATATATATATGTGTTTTTTATTAACACCTATGCTTAATCTATATATATATGTTACTAAATCTATGTATTTATACCCGTAGTTTTCTTTATTATATATATGAGCACGTTCGTAAAACTATTATGTAGTTTATAATAAAATTAATTTAGCCCTATACATAATATTTAAATGTTTTTGCATGTATTTGCCTTTAGATTTATATGTATGTATATGTATATATCTTATTATTAATCTTATGTTTTTTTTACAATAAACTTATGTATACACATGTTTTATAAATTTATTTTGTGCATTATGTCTTGTCATATATCTCCACTATTCTTTTGTATTGTATATATTTTAAATTATCGCATACTTTTGTCAACTTTTTAAATAAATTTGTGCTGAAATCATTTTACATTCAATTTAATTCAAATTTTCATTTTCTAATATCTATTTCAATAATTATATATATATTCTTATTTTTATGCAAATCTGTCAATTCATACATTATGTGTTTTAAAATATTCATTCCACGATATATATATTTTAATGATTGCATGTGTCTATTAAGCTTGAACATTATTTTACAATAATACCATGTTGCTTCTTTGAATTGCATTCTATTTTATGCCTCTAATAATTTTATTATGTCATGTATGCCGTCGTTGCATTTTATTCATTATTGCCATGATTAATTGTTCTCCATGCATAATTGAGGTTGAGTCATATTTTCAAGCTAATTATATTTAATTGCTCATTTTCTTGGTTGATCGATATTCTCATTCATCAAGTATGATATCTCATATGCGCCTATTATCCCATCTCATCGTTTTCATTTGGTTTTTCGAAATGTGGTTTTATAAAATCCAATTTCTACGATTAATGTCGTCTTATTTCAAATCGAATTAATATGTTTTTAAGTATTCATCCAAAAATTCTTCAAAACGAAGACGAAATTTGATGTTCGGCGATTCACGGAATCGTGCCCTAACGTGTTGGGTTACAATTTCGCATTTGCTCAAAATAATCGAATTTTCCTTCGAAATTTCATTCATATCTTTTAAAATCCCTTAAATGAAGATGAGATTTGATGTTTGGCAATTCGCGGAATCTAGCCCTAACGTGTTGGGTTGCAATTTCGCATTTGTTCAAAATAATCGAATATCACTTTAAAATTTTGCTTGTGTCTTTTAAAATCTCTAAAACAAAGGCGATATGTGATATTTGGCAATTCTCGGGATCGTACCTTAACGTGTTGGGTAGCAATTTCCCGATTGTTTAAAATAATCAAATATCCTTTCAAAATTTCACTCGACTCTTCTAAAAATCTTTTAAAACGAAGGCAATACTCGGTGTTTGACGAGTCGGGAATCATGCCCTATCGTGCTGGGTTGTGATTTCTCATTTAGTCAAAACAATCGAATATTCCTTTAGGTTTTCACTCGCTTTTAGAAAACATTCTAAAACGAATGTGATGTCCAATGTCTGGCGATTTGAGAATCGTGCCCTACTGTGCTGGGTTTCGGTTTTTCGTTGAACTAAATAGTGAACACCCTCTTAAGAGTTTCAAATAAAAATCTTTCGGATGCAAAAACAAGAGGATTTTTAGCAACTGACTTGGGTTACTCAAACGTTATAAAAAAGAACTACATTTCAAAAAACCTGTTTTAGACATAAGGACAGTATTTGATCGATTCGATACCAATTTTGGGCGTAGTGAGGGTGCTAATCCTTCCTCATGTGTAACCGACTCCCGAACCCGTTTTCTCAAAAGTTCGTAGACCAAAATCATCGTTTTAATAAACCAAAAATGTTTTATTAAACTAACCCCATTTTTAGGTGACCCGATCACACCAAAACAAAAGATCGGTGGCGACTCCATGCATTTGTTTTCCAAAAGTCGATTTCACCATTTTTCATTAAAATTAAAATTTTTTTAAATCGAGGGATGGTTTCGACATGAAGTACATGAACTAAATTTCAAATTTTATCTAAGTACAAGGACTAACAACATATTTTAACTTTTATAACTTTATACATTACTAGTGTATCAAATGATGATGCTTCATGTAAAATAAACTGATTTTTTTTTTGAATAATGACAATTTTGGCTGTTGGACTGTACCACTTTACAATAGTTCGAAAGTCAAAAGACGAACGATTGTAAAGCTCCACATTTGTTGTCAGAGTAACACAAATGAATGTTCAAACAATCATATCTCACAAAATTTGAAAGTCAAAACATGTTAATTGATGCATTGAAGGCTTATATAATAACACGATGAAAATTGAACTCAAATGGACCCACATACAATGCTCCAAGGTTAAATATGGTCAAATACAGGGTTAGGTTACGAATCTTGAGCTAAAATATCAAAACAAGGCAAGTTATCTCAAGACATGGGGCCCATGTCTTGAGACTCGAGACTTCTAAAACCAAGTTTTGGCTACTGGCTTCCATTTCTCTGTTCACTAGGTCCATGTCTTGAGACTTTACCCTGTATGTCTCTAGACACCCATGATATGTCTCGAGACATGTACCCAAAAATTTCCCCTATGTACAAATTTGTTCATTTTGTCTCAAGACTTAAGGCTATTTTAATCATGGTGAGAGTGTTGAATCTTTGAACGAAATTCCAAAAGGATTCTCCATCTTCTAGAGAATGGACATGAGATAAGTTAGGGATTACTAAAGGGTTTTATTAGTCAAGAATCTACTCATGAACATGTTGGCTAACTATCAAATGTGTGAATTGACAATGATAAGTACCAAACTGAGTTGTATGGGTTAGGGTCATAGAGAATACCCTACACTTGACTTATTCCAAGGCACTCAAGATATTCATGTTGTTGTTGTAATGAGTCAAATGATCTTTAGAGTCTCCCTGACCCCATAAGATAATGTTAGCTTGATAACTCAACCAGATTAGCTAAGAAGAGGGTGAATTGGCCTTTTCTTTAAAAAATGTAGAAGCAAAGAGAAAATAATGGAACAATGAACATAAGGATTTATAGTGGTTCAAATCCAATTGCCTACTTCACTACCTTACCTTTCCATAACTAAGGATTTTCCCAAATTCACTAAGTCGATCAACCTTTGAGGAAATGTTTAACCTTACAACTTCTTTAATATTTTTACACAAATCTTAAGACACAAACCCTCTAAAAAAGAAACAAACAAGTAAACAAATAAATAATCCTTACAAGATTAGAGTGTTTGCCAATTAAGTACAAAGACAAAGAAAAACACTTAAATTGAATGAAAACAATTAATGCTCACAAGTGCATATACAAAACATATGAAAAATTTGAGCTATAAGGTTGATAGAATGGCACTTTAAGCTTTTTTATCTCTCTTCTTATTGTTGATCCTTTGAAAGCTGGTATTTATAGTCCCAAATTGATTTCCAACCGTTGTGGTTGTTGTGATATTGAATAAAGCAGTTGGGGATAAAAATACCAGTGCATTTGTCACCTGCAATATCAGGTATCGATAATTTTTTATAGGTATTGGTACTATTAGCATTTAATGCATGAATTTAGTGATCGTTAACCCTGTTTACATCGATACATGATGAAATTTATCGATACTTGATTCAAGGTATCGATAATCTTTTATAGGTATTGATACTAGGGTTAAGTCTCGATACTAGGGGAGGGTATTGAGAAATTTTTTATAAGTATCGATACTTAATATTTTTGCTCAAATTTTACCCCTAAGTCAGAATGTCAATTTTGTATCTATACTGAAAAAATGTATTGATACTTAATGAAAAGTATCGATACTTTTTGTTTGTTTTGAGCAATTTTCCCCTAGATTAAAAACAATTTCAAAAGTTTTTTAATTTCTCCAAAATATTTTCTAAGTGTTTAAAGTATTTGAAGTTTAAAAGGATTTTGAAATGGATTTTTACTTTAAAATTTGTCAATTCTTTGTTCAAAAAAACTTTATTTGTTATATCAAAATTTATCAAATAAAGCTTAATTTAACAAATACCTTGGGAAATTTGAAGGAAGAGGGAAAGTTATGTGTAATAGCCCGTTTTCAGTGAAATCGAAACAGTGGTTTCGGGACCACAAATCCGATGTGAAAATATTTATCTTATAATTATTTTAATGTCTACAGTATGTTAGCAAGGTAGTATAAAAATTTCGTTAAGAAATTTTGAAGTTTGCATGCTTAATTTAGTAAAAAGGACTAAATCGAAAAAGGTAAAAAAATAAAATTCTATAAGTTAAAGGCACTAAATGGCTATAGAACTTAAATGTATGAGTACTTGGATGGTATAGTGGACATTTATGGGATTGGTTTATTTGAAATTATTAATGTTTTTAAAGGTTATAATGGTAAATAAGTAATTAAGGTTAAGATTAATATAACAAAATCTAATTTCTTTCATCCATCTTAAACCTCCACCAAAATTTGAAGTAATGAAAGCGATAACTAGGGCTTGAAGCATTCAGTCTATTATCAAGCTTGCGTGTAAGTGAAATTTGTCCCATTTTTAATAATTTCTATGTTTTTGGAGTCGTTGTAACTTAATTTAGCTAGCCCAGGGACTAATTTGTGAAACTGTTAAAGTATTAGGGTTTTACCATTGATGAATGTGTATGTGTTTTGATGTTTGGTGGTAGAAAATAAATGGTTGTTGTTAGATAAACAAGTTTTGTAAAGTGATTTTGGTTGAAAATGTCAAATAGGGATTAAATTGAGAATTATTTTTTCTAAAAATTTCTTAAGTACTCGATTTAGTCCTAAACAACTTCTAATGTTTTTTTAAGCCCTGAGGGCTCGTGTTAGGGACTATACGATTGAATTTGAATGACTTTTGTTTGGATATGAGAAATGAATATGAAATGTATGATTGTTTATGAGATTAGTCTGGTAATGCTCCGTAACCCTATTCCGATGACGGATACGGGTTAAAGGTGTTACATTATATGCCAAAACTATTGTTGATAAGAGTTCATTGGCATAGTTTCATAAAGACTCACCAAGTTTAGCACTTTGAAATTCTTATTGTAACTCTCTTCTTAGTACCTGCATTTGTTCCTCCAAGGAATCATTTCGGCCACGAAGACCCTTGTTTTGGGAGTTTTTTGGATAGGGGTTATCTTAAGGTTAGTGCTGGGGGTTATTTGGTGATCGCTAGTTTTATTACCTTTGGAGAAAGGACTGGGTAGTTTCTTCCTCTTGCCCTGGTTAGTTAGGTCTAGTAGGGTCTTTACCAGCCCTAAGCTCCTCGATGATCTGCTCATTTGTTGCATTTTTTTATCCAACAAGCGTTGACATTCCTATTGTTTTCGATAGAGTCGTTGCTACTTTGGAAGTTAGTTTCAAGGAGGCTCATCTTCTTTTGCATCTCAATGAACTATTGTTTTGAAAGGTTGGCTAGTTGAGAGGAGTGTTGGTGTTATCATGGGGGGGTTAGGCAGAGTTGGGAAATGGTAATTTGGTGGATAAATGTGAGTATCACAAGAGAGAATGGAAGAGGTACGTAGTGAAGATTGAGATTGGTGTTGGGTGTTTTATTGTTGGTCAAGGTTGAGGAGTTGTTGCTGAGTAACCTATGCAGGTTGCTAAGTTTGTGTTTGGGTCGAAAGGAGCTCCAGGTTTTGGTTTGAAATGTTTTTAGTGACAACAGTGGAATAATGAGCCATTGTGGTTTGGTCCATGCTTACCACACTAATTTTGGATACAAAGTTTCAATAAGGGAGGAAATAAAGAGAAGGTGATAAAGATAGTAGGGAGGTTCACCTGTGACAAGTGGAAAGCCAGAGTAGGAGGCTGAAGAGGAGAAGGTTAGGGAAAGTAATTAGGTTTTTTTTGGAGGAAGAAGGGGGATCTTTTATCTCTTGAGGTTTGGGTTATATATAAGGATTGTCCCCTTGTCTTGTTGCGCTACGTAGTCGACAATATGAAGAGTAGACTTTCTCATGTGATTGACTAGGTGGCAAGGCCATTACAGGTCAATAGTCGCCATATCTGGTACTGTAAGGTCTTGCTCTAATATTCTGCTTATTGAAGTTGTACGAGGTTGTTGTGCCTTAGTGGTTCCTCAAAGGTCCCCAAAAAGGATCCGTAACAGATCATTTTAAAGGTAGTTAAAGTAGGATTCACAGAAGGTCAAGAATGTTTCTACCTAAGGGTCGTTACATGGCGTACTCAACTGAAGGTTACTTTTACAAACCATCCCCTATGGAGGATCCTCGTTAAGTCCCTTATCAAAGTGGGTATAAGAACTAGCATTTAAGTTTCCAGTATACATTGTTTCTTAGCTCTTCATCTTCTCATCTTTGTTTACGATTCCCCCATTGCAACCATTTTCTACATATATTTCTCTCAGCAAAAATTGGAAGCTGCTCTTTCGGTTTCTTTTCCCCCCTTTGATTTCTGCTTTATTTCTTTAATCCCTTTCTCTTTTGTTTTCTTTCAATTGAAAAAAAAGAAAAAAGAACTTAATTCTTGTTCATTTCGACTTTGAAAAAGGGAAAAGAAAACTCTCATTAATTTCTTCATCTACGTTCCAGTTCCTTTTGTTTTTGCTTGAGTTGAAGCTCCATTTATTTTAAAGAAAAAAAAAAGAAACGAAAGAAAAAGCACCAGCAGGTCTTAATTAATCTTGTGATTGAATCTATTTGAGATAAGTTTCGAGATACGAATCTGTTATTTATTCTCGTTAAGGAGTAAAATAGTTTCCAAAACACAGGAGGCATCATGTGATGGTTTTGAGCATGAGCTGGTGGAGGTTGGAATGTCGGAAGGCCAAAATTGTTGCTGGTTCGTCGGTGTTGGACCAGAATTGGACAAGCTCAGTGGTGGCATATGCACTTGCGTTTATTGTCAGATCCGAGATGTAGCAGAGCGCGTCAGTCAACCCGGAACCACTGTCACCGGCCATTGCCTACACTAAAACAATACATGAGCTATGTCTAGAACATCACAATGCAGTTAGATCATTCAAGCATTAACTAATTGGTCGAGAGATCTATTTCGTTTCTAAAGAGTTACAAGGATCTAAAAGTATAAAATGCAAATTTTCTCTAAAGATATTCGATTAAATTTAACAAATGAAAACCAACAACTATCGCCATGGAAGAAACCGAACCTCTAATGAGAAACATCAACAGTTCTTGCGTGCGAATTCAACTCGAATATTTCTACCATCCAGTTCCTAGAAACAACCATGATACGTAAAAAATACATCAAAACCCAATTGCTTCTTTATTACAAATATACGAGGTAATAGTTATAATACAGTTAATGGTTAAATTTTGCTATTATTCCCTGTATTCAGTAAAAGTTATGGATTTAATCCTTGTACTTTTTTTTGGTCCTTTTTTGTCCAATGTACTTTCCAAATTTTAAAATTTTGATCCTTACCAAATAATAATTGTTAAATTTAAGTTCCACTACTTTCAAAATATGATGTGCCAAACATATTATCATATCTGTAATATCACCTCAGCTTATTATTTCCATGTATTACTTACTAAAAACTTAGTTAATGGATTAACAACAGTCATTTGCGTTAAAGACCAAATTTTCAAAAATCGAAAAGTATAGGAACCTAAAATAATCCAATTGGAGAAAACAGACCAAACCTACAATTGTATAAATAGTACAGGACTAATAGTTGAATTTAACCAAACAAATTTCTGCTATTGTTGGGATCAAGATTAAAATTTCAAAATTTGAAAAGTACAGGACTAAAATTGATCAAATAAAAGTTCAGGGACTAAATCCATAGCTTTCACAAAGAACCGGCACTAATAGCAGAATTTAACCTAGAGTTAATGAATTAATTACTTGAAACACACCTTGGAATGCATTTCCTTAAAAGCTACATTGGCTGAAGCTTCAGAAGTGAATCGCACAAATCCAAACCCTCTCGATTTCCCACTCACGTGATGAGCGATGACTCGAACTGCTAAACCCCCAACATGTTCTTAATGTCGGAAAGCACAAATTCTTGTCAAAATAAACAAGTATCCAAGAAATTTACCTTCAATGATTTCACCATATTTTTCAAAAGCATTCTTCAAAGCAGTCTCATTGGTATCATATGAAAGCCCTGCAATTAATAAACTTATCGCAAATCAATTATATAATGGTAAAATAAGCTAATTTCTTGCGATAGTTCTCAACATAGACTCAAAAAAATATCGCAGGTTAAATACTAAGGAAAAAGAAAAGAGAAAGAATTTTGTGACCTCCAACGAATAATTTTGAGCAAGAATTGCGAGCCCAGAGTGATCTAGCTAATGGGTTTTTATGAAGAACACGAATCATCCCATTTATAGCCTGCATTACTTCATATGATTCAATCTGACGATGCGGTCGAGAGCTGACAAGTAGGAACTCAACGACCAAGTTGAGAATTAAACTTTCATAAGCATTCCATCAAATATCTGGCCTGCAAACTTATTATTACCAATTTTGAACATAAATGAGAAAGCCCAAAGGGGGAGGAAATGGATTGAAACGGAACATGACTCCAGTTCCCTAAAAAACCCACTTCATCCATCCTTCCAAACAAACAAGATTGATTTTATCTAGATTTCACCGCCAATAAAGATTGTTACCTGGAAGGAAAAATAGCTGCCGCGCGTGGATAGATAAGAAGGCGAGTTAAGGTTTGGACATGATTTTTATGACGGGCAGAGCGAAGAAGACGGATTGTTTCTAGGGCTGGTGCTGGGGAGACAGAAGCATGACAAAATAGCCCAATAAACTCAACATTATCTACATGGGCCGTGTAAGAGGCGTTGATGGGTCCTGCTTTGAAGCCTCTTTTTATATTGTATAAACTTGAGTTTTTTTTTCAACTAGGAATTTAGTGTATTTAATTAAGGGTGTTCACAGTTCGGTTGGAAGTCAGTTAATTATCTTTTAGAATTTCAGTTGTTGGCTAATTTCAATTTGAAACTAGGTAATTAATCGAATTAACCAATTAACCAATTAACCAAAATATTTATTGTTTTCATGACTTATGTAGTGTTTGGTTGTTAACTTTCAAAACTTATGTAGTGTTTCTAATATTTTATTTGTTGTTTTCACCTCCATTTAAAGTTCTTTGAACTATTAAATAAAAGAAAATGAACATTAGTAATGTATTTTTTTATATGTTTTATACTTATTTTAACTAAAAGATAAAAACATATAAATTTCGATTAATTCAGTTAACTTACCGAATTAACTGAAATACTTCAGTTCAGTTAATGTATTTGAAAAAAAAATTCGGTTCGGTTAACGATTAAATATTCTTACATTTTAGATAATTCGATTAATAGTAATTCGGTTCAGGTATTAATCGAATAAACTGTTTGAATACCCCTATATTTAATGTTTAACGAACAAGCTATGGGTGTAGTGATAAGATAAATTACACTCTTAAGGGGGATTGTAGATTCGAATATTGGAAATGTTATTATTAGAAGAAATAACAATAAACCTTGAATATAAACAATAAAATGGATATAAAGAATATAAATTGAGTATTAGCTTGATTGATATTGGCATTGTTACCATTGCAAATGATGTAAGTTCAAGTATGCTGAAGCGCATTATCCTCCTATTTAAGGGTTGGAAAGGACTATGGATAGTTTTAGATATTATATCAAAAAAAAAAAACAAATATGATAAGAACCATATAATTTATCTCGTTGATATGGTGATATAAAATTATTAAATTTTTTACTTACACGGTATTATAAAAATTTTAGAAAACTATAGTAAAATTATATAAATTACTAAAATTTTATAAAGAATTATAAAAATAATAAAAATTATAGATAAAATTTGAAATATAAAAAAAATTAAATTGCCGAAGTGGCTTCCTCCAATCTTCTCTCTTTATTTCCATTCCCTTTCTATGTTTTGTTGTGTCACCGATATGTATTTAAAAACATTGTACAACTATCAATCTAAGTTATTCATAGTATAATATTTAAAAAGAAATACAACGTTCAAATTCAATTAATAAGTTAAATCTTTATAAAAACTTACCTCAACTATAACAGTTGCAAAAACAGAGTCGACGACTACTTCGAAACCTTAACTTTTTCTTGATATATGTCCGTTTAAGTTGTTTCTTGATCTACATAAATATTCTTGTTTAATTAATCCAATTCTAGAAATTATATAATTAATTTATACTTATAAACCCTTTTTATTAATAATATACAAAATTATCCTAACCTTTTAACCTTTATACAATTTAGTCCCTAAACCTGAAACTCACGAATTAACCACAATCAATGAAAAACCAAGCTAGCCTATTTTTCCTTGGGTCCATTACAAACCATTTCTTTCATCAATTCAACCTATTTTCATTGAATTTCACTATTTTCTCAAATAGGTCCTTGAACATAAAATTATCAAAAATCACTTAACAAAATACTTATATTTAACTACCATCCTTAATAATCTATCAACTAAATTCACAACACTTACATTCATTCATGGAAAGTCCCTAAAATTTTAACAATTTTACAAACTGACCCCCAAGTTAGTTAGATTAAGCTAAAATGAGAACAAAAAATAAACATATTAAAAATGGAACTAAAAAACATGCCATGCAAAGAAAAACACCATAGCAGAAAGCTTTACTTCTCTACAATGGTTTTCGGTTTGTAAGACAAAAAGAAAAGGAAGAAGAAGATGATGGTACTATTTTTATATCTTTTAATTTAATTTCAAATTACTTATTTACTAACTTAACTTTTTAAAATCATTAAAATTACATCAAAACCAATCCATATTTATCCACCAACTAAAGACATGGTATTTTTGCCCATTAAGTCCGTTAATATTCTTTTCCATATCTATTTAACTCATTTAACTAATAAACATCAACTTTTGCATCTTTTATAATTTAGTTTTTTTTTACTTAATTAACTATTTAAACCTTAAAATTTCTTAACCAAATTTTAATATAACCTTAATAAATACTTAAAAATATTAAATAAATAATAGTTACAAACTTATTTATCAGAATTGTGGTCCCAAAACCATTGTTTCCGACACTACTGAAAACGAGCTGTTACAACTCCCCTTAAAGGAATTTTCGTCCCCGAAAATCTTACTAGAGAATAGGTTTAGATATTGCATTCTCATAGACTCTTCCGGTTCCCAGGTAGCTTCCTCAACTCCGTGACAGTGCCAAAGAACCTTAACTAATGCCCCACGTTTATTTCTTAACTCTTTAACTTCCCAAGCCAAAATTTTAATTGGTTCCTCACCATACAACATGTTAGGTTGTATCTCTACATCAACTGGAAAAAGCACATGTGAGGGAAAGGTCTGTACCATTTTAACATTCATACATGGAAATTATTATGAATTTTCTCTAATTCTGATGGTAACACCAAATGATAAGCTACCAACCCAATTCTCTCAATAACTTCATACAGACCAATGAAATGCGAACTAAGCTTTCCTTTTCAGCCAAAACGGAGAAGCCAATACTTTAAAAAATACTCTATCGCCAACTTGAAATTCGATGTCTTTTCTTTTCAAATCAATATATGATTTATGACGATCGAAAGCAGTTTTCAAACAATATCGTATCACTTTCACTTTTTCTTTGGTCTCACGGATTAAATCGATTCCCAAAAGCTTTTTCTCACTCAATTTGTCCAGTACAATAGTGTTTTACACCTCCGACCATACAAAGCTTTGTATGGGGCCATTTTAATACCTGTATGGTAATTGTTATTAGACGCGAATTCAACAAACAAAAGAAATTTTTCCAGGTACCTTCAAATTCAATAATACAACAACGGAGCATATTCTTGAGTATTTGAATCACTCGCTCTGACTAGTCATCTCTCTACAGGTGAAACGCTGTACTGAAACGTAATTTAGTTCCCAAAGCTTCATTTAATTTACTCTAAAATCTAGAAGTAAATCACTGATCCCGATCAGAGATAATCGACAATGGCACACCATGTAGTCTAACTATCTCGAAAACATATAACCCTGCCAACTTCTCAAATGAATAATCCGTACGTACCAAAATGAAATATGCAGATTTAGTCAAACGATCTACAATAACCCAAATGACATCTCTCTTTCTTGGAGATAACGATAACCCTGACATGAAATCCATGGTAACCGGTTCCCACTTCTACTATGGAATCATAACAGGTTGTAGCAATTTAAAAGGTATCAGATGCTCAACTTTAACTTGCTGACAAATTAAACATTTTGATATAGATTCTAAGATGTCTTGTTTCATACCTAGCCACCAGTACATCTGTTTTAAGTCACCGTACATTTTATTACTACCGAGATGAATTGAGTAACTACTACTATGAGCTTCTTGCAAAATCTTCTGTTTAACTTCAGAATTTTTTAAAACACATAACATGTTTCGAAAATATAAACTATCATTAGTATCAACATGAAATTTTGAATCCGATAACTTACTAATATGTTCTCATTTAGCAACCAAATCAGGATAATTTTTCTGAGCTTCGCGGATCTGTTGCAGGAGCATTGATTTAGCTTTTAATTCAACTAAAATGGAATTTTCATCAACAAATGTCAAACGAGTGTTCAAAGCTCTAAAAGTAAATAATGATTTTTGACTCAAAGCATCCACAACTACATTAGCATTTCCCAGGTGATAGTCGATAATCAAATCATAATCTTTTAACAACTCCAATCACCTATGATGTCGCAAATTCATTTCTTTTTGTGACATCAAATACTCCAAGCTTTTGTGATCCATAAAAATGTGACATTTTTCTCCGAATAAATAATGTCGCCAAATTATGAAAGCAAACATAATGGTTGCAAATTCCAAATTATGAGGCGAATAATTTCTCTCGTAAGGTTTCAACTGGCGGGAAGCATAAGCTACAACTTTGTCTTCTTGTATTAAAACACAACCTAAACCGCTAAGTGAAGCATCGCTATAAATCACAAATTCTTTGCCAGACTCAAGTTGAATTAACACAGGAGCTTTAGTTAACAACACTTTCAACTGTTTAAAACTTTATTGACATTTATCTGACCAGACAAACTTTACATCTTTCTGAAGTAACTTCGTCAACGGAGAAGCGATCATCGAAAAACTTTTAATGAAGCGTCTATAATACTCGACGAAACCCAAAAAAATTCTAATTTCAGTGACATTTTTTGGAGGCTTCCAGTCCAAAATAGTTGATATCTTACTTAGATCCACTCGTATTGCCATCTATCGATACCATGTGACCCAAAAATCTAACTTATCAAAGCCAAAACTCGCATTTGCTAAATTTTGCCAATAATTATTTATCGTGCAAAATCTAAAATATTATTCTCGAATGCTGGGCATGCTCAATCTCATATTACAAATAAATCAAAATATCATAGATAAAAACAAGAACAAGCTTGTCTAAATATGACCGAAGTATTCTGTTCATCAAGTCCATAGACACAACAGGTGCATTTGTTAAACCAAATGTCATAACTAAAAATTCATAATATCCATACCTAGTTCTAAAAGCTATTTTCGACACATCTAAATCCTTAACTCGCAACTGGTAATATACAAAACAGAGATCAATATTTGAAAATACTATTGCACCTTTCAACTGATCAAATAAATCATCAATACGAGGTAACATATACTTATTCTTGATTGTGACTTTATTAAGCTGCCAGTAATCAATACATAAACGCATCGATTCGTCCTTTTTCTTAACAAATAACATAGGCGCACCCCAAGGAGAAACACTAGGCCGAACAAAACCTCTATTTGTTAGCTCTTGCAACTGTGCATTTAATTCTTATAACTCCATCGATGCCATTCTATACAGAGCAATCAATATTGGAGAAGATCTTGGTACTAATTCAATAGCAAATTAAACTTCTCTAACTGGTAGTAACCCTGGCAATTCTTCTGGAAATACATCTGTGAAATCACAAACAGTCGAAACAGATTCCAACTTCGATTCTAAAGCTCTAGTACCTAGAATATATGTTAAATACGCCTCACACCTTTTCGAACAAAATTCTAAGCTATCAAAGCAGAAATAATATTGGTGACACTATCAAATCTATCTGATTCAACCCTGAATGTTTCACCATTCTGACATTTCAGAACAATCTGCTTTCGTCTACAGTTCACAACCGCATCATGTAAAGTCAACCAATCTATGCAGAGAATCACATCAAATTCATCAAAAAACAATAGCATCAAATCAGCTAGAAAGTTGCAATCCCGAATTTTCAGTGGACAAGTCCTACAAACTTTATCAACTAACACATACTGACCTAACAAATTATTTACTTTGGCTACAAACTCAGTTTACTCTACTGGTATTTTTTTATCTATTACTAATGTAGTGCATATGTACAAATGTGTTGACCCCAGGACACTCAAAGCATAAATGGTAACATCGAAAAAAGAAAAAGTACCATCAATCACATCAGATGTTGTAGCATCCTCCTGAGCGCGAATCACATAAGCCCTCGCTGGTGCTCATGCCACTGACCAAATAGCAGAGTCTTTTGTTCACTTCTACTAATTCTCGCATTTCCACTGCTCTTCGATAGTCTACCTTTAGATGGCGCATTCCCAGATCGAACATGTTGAGTTTTTCCTCTGTAACACCCCTAACCCGTATCCGTCACTCGACTAAGACTAAAGGCATTACCAGACAAAATCTGAACATTAGCATTCATTTCATAAGCATCGAAGTATTAAAGATCAATCATCAATATAGATTTCCTTATATAGATCATCGAGACTTTAAACATGTATTAGAAAGGGTTCGGGACTAAACCGAACACATACAAATTTTCTCCAAAATCTAAATATTTTTCAAACAAGTACAGGTCACACGCCCATGTGAGCAGGCCGTGTGCCTTAAGCGGTATTAGACATGCCCGTGTGTCTAGACTGTGTCAAAAAAGGCATACCTACTGACTTGCTCACATGGCCATAAGACACGCCTGTGTACATTGGCTGTGGTCGAATCTAACTTGGGCCACACGTCTAGCCACATGCTCGTGTGCCTTGGCCGAGCTCGAGCCTGACTTACAATTGTAGGGTACCCCAGGGGACACACGATTGTGCAACATAGCTGTGTGTCGCACACGGCTGAGACACACACCCATGTCTCTACCCGTGTGGACAAAAATAGGCCATTTGAATAGCCAACTTGCCACCCCAATTGGGTCAAACCTATAAGCACCAAACCAAACATATTTGCACAACATTTTATGACCAATTCACAACCAAGACATAATCCATTCATGATATAACATTGCCAACCAAATTTCTATCTCAATACATCAACCAAATCAATACAAATATAAAATCGTACCAAACATATGTATCAATTTTATGATCAAAACTTATGAATCACCATAGCTAACACATGCCAAAAGTTTACCAATCTTACCATTTCTTATATTCATACATAAACACACCAAATATATAATATTGCCTCATAATTTATATACTAAAACCATATCATAATCACATCCATACCAAGCCATATCACATGACTAAATATATATACAATCACAAAACATAATCTAAACACTTCTAGCCTATACATGCCATACTTTAATATATACATTTTCAAAGTACCAAAATGAGATTCGATAGTGTGGTGATGATCCTTGACGATCCCCGAGCTCACAGTAGCTTCAATATCTAAAAAACAATGCAAACACACATAAAGTAAGCTTCCAAAAGCTTAGTAAGCTCGTACCAAAAATCATCAACAGTATATAAAATATAAAACAACAACACATAAGTACTTATAAATTCTCAATTCATCTATCAATTTTATGCCAACACGATCCATATTTTCTTACCAATTCAATGAACTTTATAAGAATAATACCATCTACCACATAGGTATCATACGTACCTAAACCTTCCCAAATTCATTCATTTTCATTCTCACCTCTTGTTCGGAAATTTTAAGACTTTCTGAAGATTACCAATGCTTTAAACATCCGCACACTTAGCTGAAGCTATAATAATTCCGCACACTTAGTGCCATCTCAAATAACCAAAGCTATCTCGGTATCGCACACTTAGTGCCTCATATAGCTGAAGCTATTTTGAATCACACTCTTAGTGTTAAATACCATTAATTTATCATTGTGTTCAACCATAATCAATTATATATACAATCTGTGTATAATCCAAGCATCAAAAATATATTTGTAATATCATATGTTACGTACGAACTTACCTCGTACTGGGAATTGTCGACTCGAACTGTTTACTCTATAATCTTCGACTTCCCTCGGTCTAAGTTCGAATTCCATTTTCTTAATCTATTTGTATTCAAAATTAATCCTTTTATTCACTAAATCAGTCAAACCAATCCATATACGCACAAATAGGGCATTTTGCAAACTAACCATCACATTTTCACATTTCGACACTTTAGTCCCTAAATCACAAAATCACAAAATACACATAATTTGCTTGTACACAAGCTTAGCCGAATTCTCCTAGTACTCATACTAGTCCACACATTTCATTTATTTTACATTTTAGTCCCTTAATTTCTCATTTTCATAATTTAGTCCATTTTACTCAAAATCATTAAAAATCTAAAGACAAAACATGTAAACCCAACATCAAACTTTCATTTATCAATAACTAACTTTAAAAAGCTCATAATTTCATCAATAGAACATTTCAAAACCAACATGAAAATTAGAAATTGAGGCATGGGTTTGATAGTATTCGAAACAACAATTACAAAAACGTAAAAATTATAAAAAACCGATCAAAACACATACCTTAATCAAAGATCACAAATGCCGAACCCTAAGCAAACTTTTCTCTTTTCTTTTCTTATATTTCGGCCAAGGACGAACATAAAATGATCCATTTTCATGCATTTTTTTATTATTAACATATTAACTAAATTCTCATTTTACCCTTTGTTATAAAACTATTAAATCATTAAACATAAGGCCATTTATGTCTACTCATGCTTTCAATGGTCTATTAACATAATAAGGGCCTCATACTTAAAAGGCCAAATCAATCAGGCACTTTTAACATCTAGCACACATCTTTTATATTTTACGCGATTAGGTCCTTTTTATTAAATTAAGCATACAAACATTCGAATTTTCGTACGAGACTTTCACACATACTAATTCACACATCATAAACACAGGAAATAATATTTAAACATTTCTCTAACGTGGATTTGTGGTCCTGAAACCACTATTTCGACTAGGGTCTAAACCGGACTGTTACAATTCTCCCCCTTAGGGATTTTCATCCCCGAAAATGTTACCGTTAAACAGATTCGGATATTGCTATCTCATAGCATCTTCAGGCTCCCACGTGGCCTCTTCAATACCATGCCGATGCCACATCACTTTCACTAACAGAATTATCTTATTTATTAGTTCTTTAACTTCACGAGCTAAGATACGGATCGAGTTTTCTTCGTAAGTCATATTAGACTGAATTTCAATCTCAGACGGGGAAATTATATGCGATAGGTTAGATCTGTATCATCGAAGCATCGATACGTGAAACATATTATGATATTTTCTAACTCTGGTGGCAACAACAATCTATATGCTACCGGTCCAATGCGCTCGATAATCTTATACGGCCCGATGAATCTCAGACTCAATTTGCATTTTCTACCGAACTGAAATATTTTCTTCCACGGAGATACTTTCAAAAACACTTTGTCCTCCATTTTAAACTAAATGTCTTTTCTTTTCAAATCCGCATAAGATTTCTGACGATCGAAAGCTGTTTTCAGACTATCTAGGATCACTTTCACTTTCTATTCCATTTCTTTTATCAAATCAACCCCATGAATCTTATTTTCGCTGAGCTCCATCCAATACAAAGGTGTACGACATTTGCAACCATATAAAGCTTCGTACGGTGCCATTTTAATGCTCGACTAAAAACTATTATTATAAGCAAATTCAATCAAAGGCAAATACTATTCCCACGTACCTTCAAACTCAAAAATGCAACATCTTAACACATCCTCGAGTATCTGAATAATCTGCTTGGATTGACCATCCGTTTACAGGTGAAAATCAATACTGAAATGCAATTTAGTACCCAGAGCATCTTGCAACTTCTTCCAGAATCATGATGTAAATCTCGGATCTTTATCTGATACAATATATAATGACACATCGTGCAATCTCACAATATAAAAAATGTATAACTCAGCCAACTTATCTAGTGAGTAATCAAATCGTACCAGAATAAATTGGCTGATTTCGTCAATCGATCAACTATAACCCAAATAGCATCTTTCTTTCTCGGAGACAGGGGTAAACCCAAAACAAAATCCATTGTCACTCGGTCCCATTTCCATTCCGGAACAATAATCGGTTGTAACAAACCAGATGATACCTGATGTTCAGCTTTAACTTGCTGACAGATGAAACGTTTAGAAACAAAGTCAGAGATGTCTCTTTCCATTCCGGACCACCAGTAATGATGTTTTAGATTATTATACATTTTTGTCCTACTCGGATGCTCAGATAACCAGCTATTGTGAGCTTCACTCAAAATCATCTGAATTAATTTTGGACTTTTCGAAACACAAATTCGATCTCCGAATCTTAGACAATTATCTTTATCAACTCTGAATTTTGAATCAGACTCTAAGTCACACTGAGCTTTTTTAGCTAAAATCTCATTATCAATCTTCTGAGTTTCGATAATCCGCTATAAAAACAAAGGTCTTGCTTTCGATTCAGCTAAAACTAAACCATCATTGGACAGAACCAAACGAGCATTCATCGCACGCAAAGCAAAGAAATATTTTCTACTCAAGGCATCAGCAACAACATTTGCTTTTCCTGAATGATAATCAATCACAAGTTCATAGTCTTTTAACAGTTCTAACCATCTTCTTTGTTGCAGATTCAGATCTTTCTGAGTCATCAAATACTTTAAACTCTTATGATCAGAATATACATGACATTTCTCACCGAACAAGTAGTGACGCCAAATCTTTAGAGCAAACACAATCGCGACCAACTTAAGATCGTGTGTCAGATAGTTCTTTTTCGTGCAGCTTCAACTGTCTCGAAGCATAAGCAATGACTTTGCCCTCTTGCATTAAAACACATCCCAGACCAATCAACGAAGCATCACTATATATCACAAATTCTTTACCCGATTCGAGTTGTACCAATATTGGAGCTTCAATCAATAAATTTTTCAACTGATCGAAGCTGTTCCGACACTTTTCAGACCACACAAATTTCACATTTTTCTGAAGCAGTTTTGTCAACGGAGTCGCAATCATCGAAAAACACCAACTTCTCACAACTAGAATTCACATTTACTGAACTTCGCATACAACTGTTTATCTCGCAGAATCTGTAGCACTAATCTCAAATGCTCGGCATGTTCAGATTCATCATGTGAATAAATCAATATGTCACCGATGAATACAACAACAAATTGATCTAAATACGGTCTGAAAATTCTATTCATCAAATCCAAGAAAATAGCAGGTGTGTTAGTCAATCCGAAAGGCATAACTAAAAATTCATAGTGGCTGTACCTCATTCTGAAAGCAATTTTCGGAATGTTTGAGTCTTTCACTTGTAACTAATAATAGCCTGATCTCAAATCTATTTTCGAAAACACGGTAGCTCTTTTAAACTGATCAAACAAATCATCAATTCGAGGCAGATGATACTTATTCTTGATAGTTACTTTGTTCAACTGACGATAATCTATACACATTCTCATCATTCCGTCTTTTTTTTTTCACAAATAGAATTGGGGCACCCTAAGGTGAGAAACTCGGTCTAGCAAATCCTCTATCGGTCAATTCTTGCAACTAAGACTTCAGTTTTTTAAGTTTGGTCGGATCCATTCTATATGGAGCTATCAAAATCGGAGTAGTACCAGGTACCAATTCAATGCCAAATTCAACTTCTCTAACCGAAGGTAATCCCGGAAGTTCTTCAAGAAACACATCAGGGAACTCACAGACAAGAGGCACAGATTCAACTTTCTTCTCTGACACGACTTCTCTGACATTCTTGCAACTGAGACTTCAGTTTTTAAGTTTGTCGAGCCATTCTATACGGAGCTATCAAAATCGGAGTAGTACCAAGTACCAATCAATGCCAAATTAACATCTCTAGCTGAGGTAATCCAAGAAACACATCAAGGAACTCACAGACAACAGGCACAGATTCAACTTTCTTTTCTGACATTCTTGAATCAATCACATATGCAAAATAATTTTCACAACCCTTTCTCACTATACTCAAAGCTTTCATCAAAGATATTACAGCAGGCAATCTATTCAAATCACTAGATTCAATTCTGACTATTTCATCATTCTTGCATATCAAATCAATAGTTTTTCGTTTGCAGTTCACAACAGCATCATGCAAAGTTTACCAATTCTGGGTATAATTCATCAAAAGGTAACAGCATCAGATTAGCCGAAAAACAAGTGTCTTGAAACATTAACAGGCAATTCTTGCAGACTTTATCAACCAAAACACATTTTCCTAAGGGGTTCGAAACTCTAATTACAAATTTAGTAGACTCTACAGGCAAAGTCTTACTGTTCACTAAGTTCATGCATATATACGAATGTGTTCATCCAGGATCTATCAAAGCAATCACAAAAGTATCATAAAGAATGAATGTACTCGTAATCACATCTGGCGACGAAGCTTCTTCATGAGCTCGAATAGCATAGGCTCTAGTAGGTACACGAGCCTCTGATCTAACAGCTGTATCTTTTGTCCCTCTCTGACTGCTACTTACATTTCCCGTATTTCTAGGAGGATTACCACGAGAAACGTTGCCACTTGACCTCTGATTCAGAACATTATCTTTTTCAACAAAATCTGGACAATCTTTTATAAAATGATTTCGTGAACCACAATTGTAACAAGCTCGGTTATTACTCTTTCCCCAGCACTCTCTAAAATGTCTTCTTCCATATTGATCACACTCAGGTTTTTCATTCTTTGCATTACCAACACTGGCAACAGATGTAGCTGGAGCTTTAAAGCTCGATTGCGATCTAAAACGATCTTTATTCGAATGTCCCACACTAGTCTTTGAACGACTATTATCATCTCGAAATTTCTTTGTTGCAGGCTGAAATGGCTTGCCTGATATCTCTTTCGTACATCTCTAGCTTCAAAATCGGCTTTTCTTTTTTCTTTCTCAAGATCTTCAGCTTTATAGGCTCGTTCAACAAGCACAACAAATTCTTTGATCTCCAGAATCCTGACTAACAAACGGATATCTTCGTTTAGGCCATCCTCAAATCTTTTCCACATTATTGCCTCAGTAGTACACATTCACGAGCGTACTAACTCAGCCTCACAAATTCCCGCTCGTATTCAGTAATAGACATACAACCTTGTTTAAGTTTAAGAAACTCTTTACGTTTTTGGTTGATAAATCTCTGACTAATGTATTTCTTTCGGAATTCTGCTTGAAAGAAATCCCAGGTAACCTGCTCATTCAGAACTACCGATGTCAATGTCTTCCACCAATAGTACGCCGTACCTCTCAAAAGTGAAACGACACATTTTATGATTCTTCAGGATTTAATTATAATTCGTCAAACACTCTTATCGTATTCTCTAACCAAAACTCGACTTTTTCAGCATCATCGCTCATTCTAGCTTGGAACTCTTCAACCCCATATTTTCTCATCTTACCGACTAGTGGTCTACTTAACTGAACTGGATTCACTGATGGCATAACATGAGTTTGAGGAGAATTAATTGGGGGTGGAGGTTGTTGTACAGCCGGATTGGTTCTAATATATTGGGTGAACCAATCATTCATCATCTGATACAAGGCTTGTCTAGCCTCACAATTACTGCTACTCGTAGCTAGCCGCGAATCAAATGGCACCGTCTCTTGTGCGGGAGTAGGTGTCTTGCTTTCAACATCGTCCACTAAGGCTCTTTCGGGATCCATTTGCTATATAAAAGCACATTTCAATGTCAGGATTCATCACACTATTACAGTTCATAAATATAGCATGTATTGCTAGACTCACATACGCTATGGTAGTCGTAGAACCGACTAATCCATAGCTCTAATATCAATCAAATGTAACACCCCTAACCCGTATCCTTCGCGGGACTAAGATTAAAGGAATTACTAAACAAAATCTAAACATTCACATTCATTTCATAAGCATCGAAGTATTAAAGATCAATCATCAATATAGAGTCCCTTATATGAATCATCGAGACCTTAAACAAGTATTATAAAGGGGTCGGGACTAAACCGAACACATACAAATTTTCTCCAAAATCTAAACATTTTTCAAACAAGTACAGGTCACACGCCCATGTGAACAGGCCGTGTGCCTTAGACGATATTAGACATGCCCGTGTGTCTAGACCGTGTCAAAAAAGGCATACCTACTGACTTGCTCACATGGCCACAAGACACGCCCGTGTACATTGGCTGTGGTCGAATCTAACTTGGGCCACACGTCTAGCCACATGCTCGTGTGCCTTGGTCGAGCTCGAGCCTGACTTACAATTGTAGGGTACCCCAGGGGACACACGATTGTGCAACATAGCTGTGTGTCGCACACGACTGAGACACACACCCATGTCTCTACCCGTGTGGACAAAAATAGGCCATTTGAATAGCCAACTTGCCACCCCAATTGGGTCAAACCTATAAGCACCAAACCAAACATATTTGCACAACATTTTGATGACCAATTCACAACCAAAACATAATCCATTCATGATATAACATTGCCAACCAAATTTCTATCTCAATACATCAATCAAATCAATACAAATATAAAATCGTACCAAACATATGTATCAATTTTATGATCAAAACTTATGAATCACCATAGCTAACACATGCCAAAAGTTTACCAATCTTACCATTTCTTATATTCATACATAAACACACCAAATATATAATATTGCCTCATAATTTATATACCAAAACCATATCATAATCACATCCATATCAAGCCATATCACATGGCTAAATATATATACAATCACAAAACATAATCTAAACACTTCTAGCCTATACATGTCATACTTTAATATATACATTTTCGAAGTACCAAAATGAGATTCGATAGTGCAGATCCTTGACGATCCCCGAGCTCACAGTTGTTTCGATATCTAAAAACAATGCAAACACATACAAAGTAAGCTTCCAAAAGCTTAGTAAGCTCGTACCAAAAATCATCAACAGTATATAAAATATAAAACAACAACACATAAGTACTTATTAATTCTCAATTCATCTATCAATTTTATGCCAACACCATCCATATGTTCTTACGAATTCAATGAACTTTATAAGAATAATACCATCTACCACATAGGTATCATACGTACCTAAACCTTCCCGAATTCATTCATTTTCATTTTCACCTCTTATTCGGATATTTTATGACTTTCTGAAGATTACCAATGCTTTAAACATCCGCACACTTAGTGTTTTAAAGATTAGCCGAAGCTATAATAATTTCGCACACTTAGTGCCATCTCAATTAACCGAAGCTATCTCGGTATCGCAAACTGAGTGCCTCATATAGCCGAAGCTATTTTGAATCGCACACTTAGTGCTAAATACCATTAATTTATCATCGTGTTCAACCATAATCAATTATATATACAACCTATGATAATCCAAGCATCAAAAATATATTTGTAACATCATGTTTTATGTAGGAACTTACCTCGTACCCGAAATTGTCGACTCGGACTGTTTACTCTATAATCTTCGACTTCCCTTGGTCTAAGTCTAAATTCCTCTTTTCTTGATCTATATGTATTCAAAATTAATCCTTTTATTCACTAAATCATTCAAACCAATCCATATACACACAAATAGGGCATTTTGCAAACTAACCATCATATTTTCACATTTCGACACTTTAGTCCCTAAATCACAAAATCACAAAATACACACAATTTGCTTGTACACAAGCTTAGCCGAATTCTCCTAGAACTCATACTAGTCCACACATTTCATTTGTTTCACATTTTAGTCCCTTAATTTCTCATTTTCACTATTTAGTCCATTCTACTCAAAATCACTAAAAATCTAAAAATAGAACATGTAAACCCAACATCAAACTTTCATTTATCAACAACTAACTTTAAAAAGCTCATAATTTCATCAATAGCACATTTCAAAACCATCATGAAAATTAGAAATTGAGGCATGGGTTTGATAGTATTAGAAGCAACGATTACACAAACGTAAAAATTATCAAAAACCGATCAAAACACATACTTTAATCAAAGATCACAAATGCCGAACCCGAAGCAAACTTTTCTCTTTTCTTTTCTTGTATTTTTGGCCAAGGACGAACATAAAATGATCCATTTTCATGCATTTGTTTTATTATTATTAACATATTAACTAAATTCTCATTTTACCCTTTGTTATAAAACTATTAAATCATTAAATATAAGGCCATTTATGTCTACTCATGCTTTCAGTGGTCTATTAACATAATAAGGACCTCATACTTAAAAGGCCAAATCAATTAGGCACTTTTAACATCTAGCACACATCTTTTACATTTTACGGGATTAGGTCTTTTATATTAAATTAAGCACACAAACATTCAAAATTTTTGTACGAGACTTTCATACATGCTAATTCACACATCATAAACATAGGAAATAATATTTAAACATTCAATCGACACTCCCCAAAATGTCTTTTATTGCATTGCTGACATTTTGACTTGTTATTAAAGACACTACCCACACTAGCTACAGAGGTCTTGAACTAGCTTGTTTTCCTCAATCTTTTCTCGAAAATCCAGATGGAGCTGACATTCAACTATGTAATCCTTTCATTTTCTTTGAAGGAGAATAAAAAGATTTTACCATTGGTCTTTTCCTAGAGTCTTGGGCCTCAAAATCTACTGTTCTTTTTGCTTTGCTAAGTTCTTCTACTTTATGTGCTCGATTTACCAAGACAACGAATTCTTTCAACTCAAGTATTCCGACAAGTACTCGAATATATTCATTCAAACCCTTTTCAAACCGCGTACACATAATAGCCTCTGGTGGAATGCATTCCCAAGCATTTTTACTGAGCCGTATGAACTCTCTCTAATATTTCACTGCAGTTCTATGACCTTGTTTCAATTCAAGAAACTTTTTCCACTTTTTATCGAGATACCATTGACTAACGTATTTATTTCTGAACTCAATTTGAAATAAATCCTAATTCATTCGATCTTTCGGTACTATAGTTATCAATATACTCTACCACTGATATGCTTTATCTTTTAGCAAAGAAATTGCACATTTCAAATAGTCGTTGGGAGAACACGACAATTCATTGAAAAATCTTCTTGTATTCTCTAACTAAAATTCAACCTTTTCTGTATCATCTTCAACTTTACCATGAAATTCTTCAGCTCCATATTTACGAATTTTATCAATTGTAGGCTTATTTACACGTACATGCTCTGAACCTTAAGGAATATGAGCAATTGATTGGGGTACAGAAGAGGATGGAGGTCGTTGAGCCATTGGATTTGTTTTAATGCAGTTTGTAAACCATTTGGACATCATGTGGAAGAATTCTTCTCGTGCCTTACTTCCCCGACCCTCAGAAACAGGCCCACTATTAATTTCCCCTTGTATGGAGGCTTGAGCATTGCTTTCAGCTTCACCAAAATTAGCTTAGTTGGAAGACATCTTGTATCTAAAAGAGAAACAATATCAATTTTTGAGTTAGGAGACATAGCACTATCACAAGTTATAAAATAACATGTATTTCTAAACTCTACACATACTACGTTCAGTCTGAGAACCGACTAAATCATATCTCTGATACCACTAAATAAAAAAAATACATGTGTAGTCGGTTATGGAGTATCACAGTAAATAAAAAAATTATTAAATAACAAAATAATTAATAACTTGAAACTTCTCAATATTAATTTAAATATAAATAATCAAATCATTTATTAAATATGATGAACATACATTTAAAGACCTTAAATTAAGTTTAAAAGACTTAAATGTGAATTCCAAATACTTAATAGAATAAAATTTCAAAGTTTAAGTAATTAGTGAAAATTTATAGTTGGTATCACTACCTAAACGATACATTTATGAAAATCGATACCTAATTACTATATTGTTTTCATGACAATACCAAAGGTATCGATAATTAATTTTAGATATTGATATTTTATAAATAAGTATTGATACTTAATTAAAAATTGATACCATTTTGGCATTATGTTTTTCTCAAAACTTTTTCCTCAGGCCAGGTATCGATACCAGATGCCAAAATTTTGATGCCTCAGTTCAAAAAGGTAAAAATTTCAACTTTAAGAGTTCATTTCAAGCCAAACCATTTCTAGATACTATCACTCAATTAAAATACATTCAATGACACCAAAAACATGTCAAAATCATTCATCCTAAGTCTAACCAATATGCCATCAATAGGCACCACAATTTATACACCAAAACAACTCAAATTCAATATCACAAGATCACATATTAAGCATATACAAAACATACCAAATAACCAATTCATTAACATTCCATTCTACTATAGATTACCTAGTTTCAAAAGTGCATGCATAAATGTCAAACATCACATATTTACACCATCATTTACAAACCATCAACTAAGGACATTTAAACACAAATAAGCTTGGCACAAACTCAAAATAAACCAAGTTGCCAAGATAACATTCAAGCGCTATTACATGTCATTTATAACCATTTGCCAAAGTAACTAAAAACTACCAGAATGGCGGATGGATAGTGTGATTGAGCTCTTATAGAATTCCAACCGGTCGCTCTTTCTGATGATCTACAAGACAAACGAAACAACTAGATAAACAACTAGTGCTTAGTAAGCTCGTATAAAGGAAACTTAAACTTACCGACCATAATACAATTCATTCAAGCATAGTTTCATTAATTCATGAGCAAACTTTCTTTCCTAAACACATCACTTCACAAGGTTAGTATTGGTATAGATGAGCACATAAATTCAAGCTAAGCATGTAACATCTCTTAATAACTATTTCAAATACATGTTTTATGTATTAAGAACTTGTAAACATCTTTTTCAACTTAAATACATATACCAACATTTTCCGTATCATGTTATAACAACATAACCCTTTTCCTAAACCTACACACTTGGTTTAACCTTATTCACCCATTGAACCAAATAGAATGTCATCGGATACTCGGAAGAAGCTCACACGAGTTGTGACTATATCATGTAACCGTATATGATCACATGAGCTGTGAAATGGGTTTACTCACACAAGCTGTGGGTCGAAATGTTAAACTACATGATGCTGCTCACACGAGCTATAGAGAATTCGCAACAAATGTAGGACCTCAACCATTGGTACAACATCAAACACCAGCAACTGAAACCGTATAACCCCTAATGACATTTTATTTGTATTCTAAGTATTCACAAAGTTCAAACGTGACAATTTTACATATCCAAGTCTCTTATTTATGTTGCATTGTACTAGTCCATACAAGCTTCATGAAATACACATTTGTCAATGACAACATCCATTTTAATAGGTATCACAAATTGATCCATTACACAAAAACATTGTACAACTATCAATCTAAATTATTCATAGTATAATATTTAAAAAAAATACAACATTCAAAACTTTAATTAATAAGTTTAATCTTTATACAAACTTACCTTAACTACAACAATTGTAAAAACAGAGTCAACGACTACTTCGAAACCTTAGCTTTTCCTCGATTTATGTCTGTTTGAGTTGTTTCTTGATCTAGATAAATATTCTTGTTTAATTAATCCAAAAATTTTAATAATTTTACAAATTGACCCCCAAGTTAGCTAAATTAAGATAAAACGATAACAAAAACATAAAAATCATTACAAACGGAACTCAAAAACATACTATGTAAAGAAAAACACCGTAGCCGAAAGCTTCACTTCTCTACAATGGTTTTCAGTTTGTTAAAAAAGAAGAAGAAGATGACAATGATTTTATTTTTATCATCTTTTAATTTAATTCCAAATTACTTATTTACTAACTTAACCTTTTAAAATCATTAAAACTACATCAAAACTAATCCATATTTATCCACTAACTAAATACATGGTATTTTTGCCCATTAAGTCCATTAATTTTCCTTTCCATATCTATTTAACTCATTTAATAATGAAAATCAACTTTTGCATCTTTCACAATTTAGTCCTTTTTACTTAATTAATTGTTTAAACCTTAAACTTTCTAAATTTTAATATAATCTTAATAAATAATTGAAAATACTAAATAAATAATATTTACTTACTAGTTTTTAGAATTGTGGTCCCGAAACCACTGT
The DNA here is from genome assembly GCF_007990345.1 of Gossypium hirsutum. Lineage (NCBI taxonomy): Eukaryota > Viridiplantae > Streptophyta > Magnoliopsida > Malvales > Malvaceae > Gossypium > Gossypium hirsutum. The sequence goes on from NC_053424.1 coordinate 33,996,148, forward strand.
TTTTGACATTATTAGAAATAGGCTGTTATATGTTGAATCAGCACTTTGAAGGTAATGCTCTTACTTATTTCAAGACCAACAGTCCTTATGTTTTCCCCCAATAACTTGGCATCGTCAATTAATGAAGTAGAAGAGATTTGATCACTTATATCATAAATCCTTTTTTTTTTCTTCTTTGAAAATGTGGAATCATCTTGGTTTGGCCTCAACGGTTGTGATTGTGTAGCTAAGACATTCATCTCATCTAAAGATACATCAACTTCACATCCATGGTAATTATTTCTTTTTTTTTAAGAATATTTGTAGTAGCTACATGCTCACATCTATTTCTTCAACAATATCAACGGTTGTTTGAGCATCTTTCTCAATGGCTCAATCTTTTGTGTAGATGGCAGTAAGTTGGTCACAATAAAGGAAACTACGATGTTTAAATTGACCAGCTTCTTTATGACTATAAAAAAAAAGGAATAATCCACATGAGATTAAGTTTGGTCAAAATAAGATAATAAAAATAGAAAACATTCTTACACTTATATATGAGTTCCACACAACATCTTCAGCAACAACAAGCTACTTATGCTCATCTCAACCAAAGTTACTATTGTCTTTTCTACTGAGCATGTAGTAAATGATTGTCCAATCCCTTTTCAATGTCCTAATCCTTTGATTCAAGATTAGGTTTAGCTTTCAACATAGCATGAGGTAAAAAATTTTCTAATATTCTTTCCAATTCATTTAAATAATCGGTCTTGAATCTCGTATCTACGTTAATGGTTCCAACATTTTGCAAGTTGACCATACAGGCAAATATAAATAATCAAGTCATTTATTAAATATGACGAACATACATTTAAAGACCTTAAATTAAGTTTAAAAGACTTAAATGTGAATTCCAAATGCTTAATAGAATAAAATTTCAAAGTTTAAGTAATTAGTGAAAATTTGTAGTTGGTATCACTACTGAAACGATACATTTATGAAAAACGATACCTAATTACTATATTGTTTTCATGACAATACCAAAGGTATCAATAATTAATTTTAGATATTGATATTTTATAAATAAGTATTGACACTAAATTAAAAATTGATACCATTTTGGCATTATGTTTTTCTCAAAACTTTTTCCTCAGGCCAAGTATCAATACCAGATGCCAAAATTTTGATACCTCTGTTCAAAAAGGTAAAAATTTCAACTTTAAGAGTTCATTTCAAGCCAAACCATTTCTAGATACTATCACTCAATTAAAATACATTCAAGGACACTAAAAACATGTCAAAATCATTCATCCTAAGTCTAACCAATATGCCATCAATAGGCACCACAATTTATACGCCAAAACAACTCAAATTCAATATCACAAGATCACATATTAAGAATATACCAAACATACCAAATAACCAATTCATTAACATTCCATTCTACTATAGATTACCTAGTTTCAAAAGTGCATGCATAAATGTCAAACATCACATATTTGTACCATCATTTACAAACCATCAACTAAGGACATTTAAACACAAATAAGCTTGGCACAAACTCAAAAAAAACCAAGTTGCCAAGATAGCATTCAAGCCCTATTACATGTCATTTATAACCATTTTCCAAAGTAACTAAAAACTACCAAAATGATGGATGGATAGTGTAATTGCCAAAGTAACTAAAACCTACGCAACATCTTATTCTGGAACCCATTTCCTTTTGTTTCCTCAAATATTTTGAGAAGAAGCACTTGATTGTCAAAAGCCTAACATAACTATTTTAAAAGAAAATAAAAATAAAAATTACATTTTGTAACGCCCCAAAAATTTAGGATCTTTATTTTTATAAGCTTTGACGTAAATATCATGTTTGCTTTATTGGCTAAGTGGTTTGGGTGTGTTTGGGAGTGTTTGAGAAGCCTGGGTTTAAGTCTGCGCTTTTGTAAAAATTTTAGTTTTTCCTCTTAGTTGAACCTTGGCTTTAGCTTGTAGGCCTTATAAATAATAGTGCTTGTATTGTGACACTAAGAGAGCGTGTGGTCTAGTGGCAAGGTAGCGTGTTGCTTCTGCTGGGGGACTTAAGTTCGAGTTTTGAGTTGCGTAATGGAGTAGTTATTTTGCTGCCTGAGTTGTGTAGGTAGTGGAGTTGGACCGAAACATAGCTAAGGGGAGTTTGAAGAGAGTTTGAATGGGATGTTGGAGTAGATCAATGAGGAAATTGTGGAGAAATTAGGGGAGTGGATTAAGGAGCTGGGGAAGTGGTTGTTGTTGGCCAAAAATAGGATTCTTTGGGTACCAATTTGGTCATAGGCATTTAGTACCGAAATGGTCTAGCTATTGCCTTTTTGTTTCGGTAGCTATTCTCCTTTTGTTTTTATCTCTTTTGGGTTCAAGCCTGTTTTGGAGCAGCCGTGTTGTGTTTTGACCATTCGAGTATTCTTCCTACTTTGGCATTCTTTTCCAGTTTTGCTTGTTCTTTTTAACGTGCTCGTTTCTTTTAACTTCTTTGAGCAGTAGTCGAATATTATTTTCTCTCCCCATTTCCATTCTTTCATTCCCTTCAAGCGTCTCTTTTCTTTTGCTAGTCGAACACCTTCTACTTTTCCTCATCTTTTTATTTCGGATTATATAGTTGTGGGTTTCTTCTTTAAGCCGATTGCTGTTCTTCTTCTCTTAATCTTCTTTCCAGTTACCCTATATTTTGGTTTGGCCGATTACTATTCTTCTCTATTATTTCGGCTTGCAAGGGTTCTGTCGAATCAATAAGTACTCATAGGTTCTCTCTGTTGTTTCTTTGTTATTACTATATGGGCTCAAATCCGTTCCTTCTGCCTTCCTCTAGAAGCTGAATACTTATTCTCTTAGTGTTCTGTGATTGCTGAATGGTGACTCCTTCCCCATGATGTGTGTTCGTTAGATTCTAGGTATTTTCGAGGAATGACAAGTGCAAGAGTTCTCAAGCTTTTGAAACCCTATCTCCTAGTATTCGATTAAGGTAATTTTGATAACTTATTTTTAAGGTATAGGCCGGTTACCCCAGTGTTCTATAGGGTAATATTTGGGATATAAGCCACATCTTTAGTTTATTCTTTCTAACAGGATCTACCTCTAGTGCAGTTAATCATCAAGGTGCGAGTGATTGATTTTGGTCGGCGTTCTAGGAGGGATATATCGCAGATCATCTGGTCGTGGTAGGTAATGATTACTTAATCGTGGATTAAGTGCTTATGAATGTTAATAATTGGGGAAACTAATTGAATACTTGGAATGAATGTAGGTCGGTGCTTTAGGGTTTTTCAAAAGTGCTTGCAATCAGGTGTGTAACTGTGCACCAAAATCTATTATTGTCAAAAAGCCGAAAAAGGTGTGTAACCATACCCTTCCTTATTGTAGATCAGTAAAAGCCAAAAAGCTGAAGTGTCGAAACTTCAGCATTTGAAGCTCACGAGCGTGCGATCGCTCGTGGGGTAGACCGAGCCCACAAATCATGGGTGATAGGCTGTAAAGGCCATTACGAGCGTTTTCGTGGACTTGGGCCATTATGGGCCACGTTGAGATGAAATGGGCCATGGGGGCTCAATGGGCTCGTGGGCCACACACAGATTAAATTCACGATAAGTGATAAATATTGGACTGGGCTATGTAGGTCACATAGTCGTAGCTGAATTTGAACTAAATGGGCTGCATGAGCGTGTGGGCCCACTTAGGCCTAGTAGCGGGCCTTTGGCCCATTTGCACCGTTATGATCCTTTAGGTTATCTGTGTCACTCAAGGAGACTGTAGACCTTTAGAGAGGTCATGGTCTGATCCGAAACAATAACATAGGTAAAATGACCATAATACCCCTGTGTGATAGAATGATGATTATGCCCTTATGCTCCGTATGACTGATGTACTTATGATTTACATATATGATTGTACTGAGTATGACTTTGCATACATATAATATTTATGACATGACATACTACATGGGGTTGGGGTCTGATTTGGAGGAAGTTCTATACTAGTGGTTTTGCCACGTGTTCTGATTCTAGTGGCTCCGCCACGTTTTCTATTATTAGCAGTTTCACTGCGTTATTGGTGTGTTGGCTGGTACAGGTGATGTGTTGGTTGGATTGGGTTGGGATACTCATTTGCTCTATATTGATTCTGTTTTGGGCTTGAGGCCACTCTGCTACTGTATAGGGCTAAAGCCCAGACTGATCTGTTACTGAATAAGGCTAAGGCCCAGACTATTTTGCATATTCTGTTTTCTGTTGTCTGTTAGGGGATTACATACTGAGTTTTCGTAAACTCACCTATCTCTTTTTAACTGTTCAGGTAATCCTTAGCCTTAGACGATTTGGTGCTGCGAGGGACTTGGAGGTGGCCAGACGACTGCTGTCTCTTATATTCGACTTTGTTTAATTTTAAATTTCACTTTTGGGTTTTTAATTCTGTAATAAGGCCATTTGTGGTTCCAATTTTTAATTGGGCTTTGGATTATATGCTTTATTTAAAATTACTAGTCTATGTAAAACGAGTTTTTAAAATAATTACTATTTTTCAAAACACGCATTTTAAACTTCAAAGTTTTCGAAATGCTTCCGCGGTTTAAGATGAGTTGATATACCAAAGGCAAATAATCTGAAAAACATTTGTGACGAGATAATTTGATAATGGTAATGAAAGGGTCTTTAATTTAAAAGTGGATATTTAACGATAAGTCTTGGTTTTCGAAAAGCACTTCGATGTGACACGCCAGATTCAGCTATAACGTCTAGGCCGGGTTTGGGGTGTTACAGATTTGATATTATGAATCAGAAGGTTAACACTTTATAAATTTATAACACGTGACAAATCAAAAGAAAATAAATTAAAGTTGTAATTCAACAAGTCTAGTATAATACATAAAGACAATTCAAATAACACAGAAGTTTTATAACCTAGATACTTGAAATAAAATAAACAAATTAACCTTTACTATATTTTAATAAACCTAACTAATTTCTAGATGCTTTCCATTCATAGAACATTTGATTAGCTAGTTCCATCCTCCAAGTATTCCATGCATTCGATGGATGAATATTAACAATATTCGGTTCATCATCATAAATCACATTAGTAGGTAATCCTGCTTCCAACTCCGCTTCAATTGATCAATACTCATATAAGTTCGAATAAAATTATAGAGCAAACAACATGCAATAATGATTCTACTATGCATCGTCACAAGATAGAATGATAGACTCCTAAGTATTCCTCATCTAAGTTTTAATAACCCAAAGCATCTTTCAATAACATTGTGTGCTGAAGCATGTCTCATACTAAAAAATTCTTCTAGAGTACTTGGTTGGTAACCTTGACACCACTAAATCAAATGATAAATTTTTCCTTTAAAAGGCGCAAGAAATCCCTCACAGTTTGTGTAACCAACATCAACTAGACAATAAGAACCTATACAAAAGAAAAAAAAACAAATTATTTATCATGGTTAACTTTCCCAAAAAGGTATGATCTTAATAATTAATTTAAATTCCTCTAATTCTGCACTTTATCATGAGGAACTTTTAGTCCATATCTCTTACTAATGACATCTCGAAGAACTTGTCCATCAGCAACAGAACCTTCCCAACTAGGAAGAACATAAACAAAATGCATATCGTGTGTACAAATACCTAACATATTTGTTTCTATTTCTCCTTTTTGTGTTTGATAACTAGGTTTATCAACTTTTCTGGGTTCCATCTAAAGCACATAAGTAATTCTACAAAATAGTTTAAAATCTTCAAGTTAGGATACTATATTTAAATCTAACTCAAGTGAATTATGTACAAGCTAGATATGAAACTCACTTCGATACCTTAAACCATTTCCACCTTGGATCTGTAGAATTAGTTGTAATTGGCTCTGCCTTTTTAAGGAACACATCTTGTAAGCATATGACAGAATTTAAAACATTGTGAAATGATTTGCTAAAATTTCCCCGGACCTATTAAAGTGATGCTTGATAACTCGATTTTTAAGATGATGAGAAAAAATAAGTAAGAACATTGCAACTTGCTCATCAACAAGCATGCTCCTCGACTTCAATCCTTCTATAGTTTGTAACATATCGCATAGTTTAAAAAAAAAGTAACTCTATTCATCCTAACTTGTTCAATATAGATCTAGTCACTAACAGGTACAAGCCTTTTCACATAGTCTCGTTGTGCATAACAATCTAAAATATAGGATCTAATCCTTAGCCTATAAGTATGTAGGCTAGAGAAAACACCTAATGTAACCAAGAACGAATTCGCAACTGCACAAATTTGCAACCATACTGTCAATGCAAGACCAATTCTTTTTCGCCTCTCATTTTGTACTATTAAAGGAAAATGAGCCATTACTGCAAGATATTAAAGTGTTAGATATCTTTAAATCATAGTATAAATTAATCTCAAAACAGAATGTGATGCATATATCTTTGAATGAGTATATATTAGTTGGTTTTCTTAATTAATAGGTTTATGACTTGATAAATTATTCTATATTGTACTTTAATGGATGTCTTTCAAATAATGCTTATATTCAGTTTAATTAAAGTTTACTTTGCATGCATTAGTGTTTTTATCATAATATGCTTGCTTATTTTATCTTCTAATATTCTTATGAGATTCATATGTAAATTTATAGGCAACAAAATTTGGGGAGAGTGAAAAATATGATTTAGAAAAACAAAATATGGGGGTAGCATAATGGAGCACATGTAAATGTCAGGAAATTTTTAATAATATGTTTAAATAATAAAACTTGGTTATGAAATTACTGGAAATGAGAAGAAATTTGGGTCATGTTTGGTTGGGTGGTTACACCCAAATGTCTAGTGTCAGCAAACTTTATGCATGTGGTAGTACTCCTTAAAACTTAATCCAGTTTCCTTCAAAAGGTAAAAAATGTATTGCTTGAGACATACCGGAAAATATATTTATGGTGTTCTTTATCATCCAGGAAACAAGAGTATTTATGTTGTTCTTTTGATTTTTAGTAGAAAAATCAAGTGGATAATACGGACATACCAAAAAATAGTAACCGATATCACTCAAATATATGAGAAAAAGATAGTTTAGTTGAGGAAGCAACTAGAAGTTGAGCGAGCCAAGTCTAAAAGTGCTGAAGAACAGTGTGAAATTAAATGGAGAATTCTAAATATCAGAAGGCTTTTCTCAGTGATCATGAAATGCAAATTCCATCAAATACTTTAATTGTGACAAATTCACAACAAGCTCAAAGTACATCATCATTCATTATCTTAGTTCTTGATCACTAAAACTAGCTTAAACAACCCAGGTCTTTAAAATGGATTTTGAGTTCAAATTTCATGAAAAATCTTAATAAAAAAAGGCAAACAAAAGCATCGATAAAAATCTGCATGCTATAAAAATATAAGATCAACTGAGAAGAAAACATATATAGACATCATTAGTACTTGATGATCCATCAATTGCCATAGAACTCAGAGTTATACATATGGTCACCAACAGGAGAATAAATTGAAACTGAAGCCTTATTTTTTTTTATTTCCTAAAAAGCTAGAATTCAATCTCAATAAAGTTCCATCTCTCACTCAGACCTCTTAGCCAACCATTAAAGCAAGAAAAATATAATAACAGAAACAAAGCAGTAAAAACTGAAACATGCTACAATTGTCACTAATTTATTATTATATTTTAACAAGGGAAAATGCTCTCTTGCAACAATTATCACCCAAATGTAAACTTAAATTATTAATAAGGAGATTGAAAAAAAATATATAAATAAAATGTTGGGGGTCAAAATTTTCTGAAATCCAGGAACAAGACTCATATAAGGAATTTTTCATTATTGTAATAACAAATATTCCTAAAAATTGAATCTTTTAACAAGGGAAAAATGAAGTTCCATTATAAAAAACTACTTTAAAAAATGAAATTTTAACATAAAAAAAATTGTCTACTAACACAAACACAAATTTTAACATAAAAACAAAGCTTATGTAAATTCATATTAATGAATATTTAACAATTAAATACATGACAAACCCCACTTTTTTAAAGTCTTTTTTTGCTCAGTTTCCCACAACAACACTTAGGGTGTATTTATTTTTAAGACATAAACTATATATCATATCATATACCCACCATTCCATTATCACCAGTCAATCACTACCTCTACCCACCATCATAATGTTTTCTTTGTTCTTTTAATATTCTGTCTAGAACTCTCCATTTTCTCTTTAATTTGTTGTCTTTGGTTTCTCTTTATTTTTTCTCTCTAAACCTTTGCATCATTATCAAGCATGTCTCTTTAAGACTTTTAAGTGTGACTAAACTCCAAAAATTTGAAGGCAAAACAATGATTTTGTTATTGCTAAGATCCAATGACTGAAGTTGAGCTAACTTTCCAATTGTGGTATCAAGAATCAAACTAGAAAGGTGTAAAAATAGAATGTCAGTAATGACAATATATCGCAAAGAAAAGAGAAATAAAAATAAAGAATACAGATTTTTACGTAGAAACCCTTTCGGGAAAAAATCACAGGCGGAGGAAAAGAAAATTCACTATGTCGAATACAAATGATTACAAGAGGAGTAGACTATATTTATTTATAGGTTTGTAAAATCATATTCTAATAGGAATGTAGTAAGATTGAAACACTTTATTCTAATCAATATCAAATAGATGGAGTTTAATAAGGTTTAAAAAACCCTTATTCTAAAATAAAATAAAAGAAGTGTAGTTCTGTATGGATTTTACTTTTATTTTATTTTACCATTGTATTTTATTTAAATAAGGATTTGGGTCACTCAATTCTAACAATCTCCACCTTGACACAAATTCTCAATAAATAAGTTCTTCATCGTGAACTCTTAAGAAATAAGTTCTTCGCTTCTTCCGTAAAACCCCTTAAGGGTTTAACTTTAACAATGAACACCAAGCAAGTCTAAGCAATGCTCAAACTTGGTTATAGAAATTGACTTAGTCATCATATCTACAGGATTTTCATGAGTACTAATTTTACTCACAACAATATCATCACAAGCAATAATATCAAGAACAAAATGATACTGAACATTAATCTGTTTTATTCTCTAATGAAACATTTGATATTTTGTAAGGAAGATGGCACTCTGACTGTCACAAAATACTGTACTGATTTAAAGCTTTTCATTGAGTTCACTAAAGAGTCCCTTCAACCAAATGACTTCTTTACAAGCAGTAATTGCCATGTACTCAGCTTTAGTGGTAGACAAAGCGACCGTAGTTCGCAAAGTAGCTTTCCAACTAATTGCACAACCTCCAATTGTAAAGACATAACCTGTGAGAGATCTTCTTCTATCAAGGTCTCTAGAAAAATCAGCATCAACATACTCAATGACTCCATCTCTAGTTCTTCCAAACTATAAGCAAACATCAGTAGTACCTCGTAATTATATTAAAATCCACTAAACTGCTTTCCAATGTTCTTTACTGGGATTTGCCATGTATCTGCTAACTGCACTGATTGCATATGATAAATCTGGACGTGAACAAACCATAGCATACATGAGAGACCCCACTGCACTAAAGCATGGAACATGTGACATGTACTCAATCTCATCATCTGATTATGGAGACAAACCCGATGAAAGTCTAAAATGGGCTGCTAAAGGAGTACTAACAAGCTTAGCATTCTACATATTGAATCTGCAAAGAACTTTCTCAATGTACCCCTTCTGACTTAGGTACAATTTACTTGCTTTTCTATTTCTGAGAATCTCCATACCAAGTATCTTCTTTGTTGGTCCCAAATATTTCATCTCAAATTCTTCATTTGGTTGGGCTTTGACCTTTCTTATCTCACATTTATCTTTTGTTGCTATCAACATGTCATCAACATGAATGAATAGATACATAAAAGAACCATTACTATTTTTCTTAAAGCAAACACAACTATCAAAGCTATTTCTTTTAAAATTATGAGAATTCATAAAAGAATCAAACCTCTTGTACCACTGTCTTAGTGACTGTTTCAAACCATAAAGGGACTTTTTAGCAAGCAAATATAGTCCTCTTTTTCTGAGACTGTAAAACCCTCTGGTTGTTGCATGTAAATATCCTCTTTAAGTTCTCCATGTAAAAATGAAATTTTTACATCTAACTGCTCAAGCTCTAAATCATTCATGGTCACAATACTAAGCAAAGCTCGAATAGAACTATGCTTCACAACTGGGGACAACACATCTATGAAGTCCACTCCTGGAATTTAACAGTAACCCTTTGCAACAAGCCTTGCTTTATATTTGGGTTCTACAACTCCTGGAGTTCCTTCTTTCTTTTTAAACACCCATTTACAACGAATAGCCTTTTTACCTTTAGGAAGTTTCACAAGATCCCATGTTTTGTTTTTATGGAGTGATTCCATCTCCTCTTGCATTGCAAACATAGACTTTTCTGAGTCTTCACAGCTAACTGCCTTAGAATAATTAGATAGCTCTTGGTTTGCATCTATATTGTAACACCCCTAACCCTTATCCGTCATTGGAATAGGGTTATAGAGTATTACCAGAGTTTACATTTCAGAATTATCAAAATTTTTAAAACATTTAATTTATATCATCAATCACAACAAAACCAATCAATAGCATACATATTGTTCCTTATACAAGCCCTCGAGGCCCTAAAAACACATTAGAAACAAATCGAGACTAAAAAAAACATATAAAAATTTCAGGGAAAAGATGAAAATTTACAAATTGCAGGGGTCACACACCCGTGTCTTAGGCCTTGTAAGCATTAAAAATAAGGACACACAGTCGTGTCTCAACCCTTGTCTGTGCCCATGTAACTCACTAACTTGGTCACACGGCCAAACCACACACCCTTGTGCCAGGCCGTGTACTCTTCTAAATAACCTCACACGCCCGTGTGTCAAGCCATGTAAAACCTGACTTGCAACCCTTTGAAAACTACAGGGGACACACGGCCTTGTTACCTAGCCGTGTGTCATACACAGCTGAGACACATGCTTGTGTCTCTGCCTGTGTGGACGAAAATAGGATATTTTACAAGCCATTTTTCTCACCCTTTTCAACATATACATATAATCCATTTTGCACATATACCTGAGTCCTCAAAAGGCACCAAAATCATGCATAATCAAGCCAAACACATATGGTATAATAACATCCAACCAATATGCCTAAAGGCACCTCAAATTACAACATTAAAACATGTATAACCATGTAATCAATTTAGCCAAAATAATTTATTAACTTCTAACTAAGTTTGCATCATTACACAACATGTAAATCACTTACCAAAACATACCATTTGGTACCAACTGTACCAAATAATCACTAGCATCAAAATATATATGCGCTTACTATGGCAAAACACCAATTCACAACAAGTTATATGTCATATCTAATATACACATTCAACTACTTTTCTATCTACCATTATTCAACCATTACAAGGCTACTTATATACACCTTATAATATATATCATTTTACCAACATAAGGCCAAAATGCAAACTAACCAAATGGTCACTTCCACAAACAAAACACATAGGCTAACATTAGCCAAAATACCTATACATGCCATTATAACCAAAATCAAAACATCTAAAAGTACCGATAGAACAGAAGGATAGTGTGATATAACTCTGACAAAATTTCCAACCCGATCGAGCTTCCGATAATCTAAAAAGTAAAAGAAAATAACTAAATAAGCAACGAATGCTTAGTAAGTTCGTATAAACTTTAATCATATCAATTCATTTCAAATATAAAATTTATACATATAAAAAATAATCCAATATTGATACCACAATACTCATGAAGCTATATTCATTAATTCATAAGGTGAATAAATTCACAATATCACTTATACACATTATTCCAAGCTTAATAGGATTTTATATAACTTTTACTCTTCCAAATTTCTTTATTTCATTTGCAATTCTTTACTTTCCACACTTATTCCATATGCCTGACACATAAGTCATAATCATATCATTCAACTATGGTAACCAGCTAGTGCCTTTAACCAAAGCCTTTTTCAAATTATTCACATGATAAGTTATTTCATAAGAAATTGCATAATTTAAGCCTTACCACTCTTTCATGAGCACTAGCATATTTTCACTTAAATATTTACCATTTTAATGCATCATATAAATAAACATATTAACATTCAACCAATAGCTTGGCATTTGCCTAAGTATCATGCAACAACACTGGTTAGCGTGCTTGCACATATTACATATAAATTCAACATTAATAAACTTATTTTCTTGACATGTTACACTTGAGTTTATTACTCGTCATAACATACATAATTTCCTTGTATCAACATATTAAAGATAATCACATATTTACAAGTCATGATACATATCATTCTCTTCTCGTTTCTTCATAAACATATATCACTCATTTCAGTATATCAAAATTTCATGTACCATTATTTCCATGTATTTTAGGTATATACCGGTAATAGTTCATTTCAAGCTCATGTTGCCGCATATTAGAAATTTTCCCATTGAATTATTTAAATATCGATGGATACACTTATTTCTAATCAATACTAATAATAACCATAAGTCTTTCAATATTAATTTCATATGTCACTTACCAAGTCTTTCCGAATCGGAGAACGGCTTATGGATATGATTACATCGTTTTCCTTGGGCCATAGTCCAACTATGGTCTTACACGTGCATTGCCATGGCCATGCCATGGTCTTACATTCCTAGTGTCATATCTCAGTTATGGTCTTATCATCAGAATGCCATAGCCCAGCTATGGTCTTACATATAAATACTGCAATAGTCCAACCATGGTCTTACGTTCAAGGTGCCATAACCCAATTATGGTCTTTTCGTTAAAATGACATAGCCCAGCTATGGTCTTACATATAAACATTTTCCATGGTCCAACCATGGTCTTATCCATCAATTCATCCTTTGTCATAAAATAATTGTACTCAATCCTGCGTTGTACTTATTTTGAACATTTAATTCAATTTCATAATTCAACAATAATTTTATTTTCAACAATAGATATGAATAAATACATAATATCATTTATCAATTTAATAAATAAACATTAAAGTTTAACTATACGAACTTACCTGGCTAAATTGCAGAAATACTAAGATTCAAGGGCATTTTAGTAATTTTCTATTTTCCTCTATTTTCCATCCAGTCTTGATCTAAATTAATAATTTCATTCGATATATTAATTTAGGCAATAAAAAAATTCATTTTATGCAATTTGGTCATTTTTGAATTTTTTACAAAATTGTCCCTAAAGTTTTACTTTTATTCAATTTAGTCCCTAAGCCCAAAAAATGCAAATCAACCATTATTAATGCAAAATCAAGCTACCCAAATGTTCATGATATTCAAAACATCTCATTTATGAAACAATTTCACATTAAATCCTTATACTTTTATTAATTTAACAATTTAGTCCCTAATCAAAAAAATCATCAAAATCACTTAACAAAATACTTTTAAATACAAATCAACATTTCAAATTCATCATCTAACATAAAAAACAACAAGATTCATCAATGGCAACATTCAAAATCTTTAACAGTTTCAAAATCGAAGGTACGGACTAGCTAGACCTAAACATAAAATTAAAAAAAAAACTGATAGTTTAAAGGCTTACATGCAAGGATTAAACATGGCTGAAATTTTCCAGCATCCATGGCTTCTTTTTCTTTGTATTTTTTGTTGGTGAAGAAATAATAAAGATAAAGCCATTTAATTTTTCTTTATTTATTCATTTAATACCTAATTTACTTTATTAACCTTTATAATATTTAAAAATTACAACATTGCCAAACCATTATCATTCACTAACACATTAATGGTCCAATTACCATATAGAGACCTCCACTTTAAATTTATAAAGCTATTTAATACCTTTAGTTACTAGAACTCAAATTTTGCATTTTACACGATTTAGTCCTTTTTATCAAATTAAGCATGTAAACATTAAAATTTCTTAACGAAACTTTAATACCAACTTAATAAAACTCCGTAAATATTTATAAAAATATTTATAGCTTGGTTTATAGAAACGAGGTCCCGATACCTCATTTTCTAAAACCACTTGAACTTAAAAAATTATTTATACAACAAAAATCACTATATCAAAAACCTTTTTAAAATCACAATTAACTTGTGAATATTAAATATAATATTTACAAACTTGTCAGATTTGGTGGCCCCGAAACCACTATTTCTGACACCACTTAAAAACGGGCTGTTACAATCTTCAGCGACATTTAAAGCATAAGTAACTAGATCAACCTCGGCATACTTCTTTGGAGGTTTAATTTCACTTCTAGTTCTATTTTTGGCGATAGAGTATTGTGGGGAAGAAGCAACTCTATTATGAATTTTTGTACTGACTTGAGGAGTCGACTCTGTTGTAGATTTTGGATTAATCTGATGCTCCACCTGCTTTTGATTTTCTTTATTGGAAGAGTCTTTAAGAGATAATTAGGTAGCGTAGCAGTTTCATAAAAAAACAACATCTCTACTAATCACAACTTTTCTATTTTCAGGGCACCATAACTTATACCCTTTTACACCAGTTTTATAACTAAGAAAAACACATTTAATGGATCTCGGTTCCAATTTGCCATTATCAACATGAGCATACACTGACACCCAAATCTCTTTAAATCAAAATAGTCAGTAGGATTATCAGACCATACCTCTTGTGGAGTCTTTTTCTCAATGGTAACGGATGGAGATCGGTTGATCAAAAAAATGCAGTAAAGGCTGCTTTGGCCCAAATTGACTTTGGTAAGTTGGCATTTGACAACATACATCAAACCTTCTCCATGATCGTTCTGTTCATTCGTTCAGTAACACTGTTTTTCTATGAAGTATGACGAACTGTCAAGTGTCTCATGATCTCTTCTAACTTGCACAGTTTATTAAACTCATCAGAATAGAACTCTAAGTCATTGTCTGTATGGAGGTATTTTATTTATTTTCCCATTTGTTTTTCAATCATCGTTTTCCAGTATTTAAATGCAGAAAACAAATTGCTTTTCTGCTTCAGGAAGAATGCCCAAACTTTTCTGGAAAAATCATCAATAAAAGTTAGCATATAATTAGCTCCACCTCTCAAAGACACTCTAGATGACCCTCATAGATGTAACACCCCTTACCCGTACCCGAGACTGGGACAAGGTACGGGGCATTACCAAAAAATACGAGCTATAAAATTTTATTTTAATTTAAAATCGATCAAATAGAATCGTGTTGTCCTAATTATGGACCTACGAGGTCCAAAACATGCATTAAAAGTGATCTGGGATAAACCGAAAACTTTAGAAAACTTTAGGGAATTTCAAGGTTTAAACCTCACACGCCCGTTTGGAGGCAATGCACATGCCTGTGTGCATTGGGGCACGCCCGTGTCCCTTACTCGTGTTGAATTATTGGAATTTATCTTTCATTTTGAACCTACAGAGGTTTTCAAATGGCCAAGCACACACCCGTGTCTTTGGTCCGTGTCCCTCACCCTACCTAAACACACCTGTGTCATCGCCCGTGTCCAAAAACCTAGACATTTTGTTTATGACGTCATCATTCATTTAGGGGCACACGGCTGAGGCACACGCCCGTGTATTAGACCGTGTCCTACACACGGTTGAGACACACGGCCGTGTCTCTACCCGTGTGTTTACTACCATGCAAGTTGACCTAAAATTTTAGGTGCAGAGGACACACGGCCGTATAATACGCCCATGGGGCTGACCGTGTGTCACACACGGGCTAGACATTCTCGTGTGTCTACTCGTGTGGGCCTTTTTGTAGGCTATATTCCAAGCCTTTGGTCACCCTTAAACATCCATACACACAAATATGTTTCTTGGACATCTATCATGGTATAAATGTACCTTTAAAACCTTCTTAGCCAAGGTCATGCATGGTGCCTCATGTTTCTTCTTAACTTATATTGATAGTACCTTCTTTGTTTTAGGGTTACCATTTTACAAACCAAATTATATACTTAGCTCATTTTATAAATCATTCCAATTATGACCTAAACCATCTTCAAGTGATTTGGCCACATTACACATATCCATTCGTGGTATACCACATTAATCATCTCATGAAACATTCAAGCATATACATGCGCAATTAGTAGGTTTACAACCTACATCAATATGGACCATATGTCATGGCCATATACAAAATGAATAAGCATATCATTTAAGCCCTTACATTGGCTAGCCAAAAGACACATATAATAGAATGACCAAGAATCTTATACATGCCATTATAATAAAATAAAAGTTTCTATATACCAAAGCAAGACAAGTTGATAGTGTGATCGATGCTCCAACTGTCTTTCAATCTTCACGAGTCCGCGAGCTCTGTGAGACAAGGGAAAAGAGAGAGGGTAAGCATTTACATGCTTAGTAAGCCTGGATAACAGAAAGGTAAACTTACCGATTACTTAGCATACATCCATAAAAGATATTCATGCCAAACATGCATAGTATAGTTTCCCTAACACATACGTTCAACCATCAAGTTAGTCTCAGGCAAATATATTATAACATTAGTCTTAGATGAGCTCATCAATTCAAGCAATTCTATTTTCGTTTCTCATTTGAAACCCGTTGAATTTCTTGGGATCTCGATGGATATCTCATTTACCGTCAAATCATGCAAGTGATCATTTTAAATGCACACTCCCTTGAACCTCGCTCTTACGGCGGGATTACCAGTCCAGGCTAAATCTCCCATAATAAAAACTCACAGAGCAATGTTAGGTTTACCAATCCAGGCTAAATCCCTTACAATGACATAGACTCCTATGAGTTCGGATCTGAATTACCAGTCCAGGTTAAATTCAGATCCTAATCGGATTACCCGTCTGGGCTAAATCTATTTTAGCACGCATATTCTTCAGAAGGCTAGATCCTTTCTACCATTAATTCATTTTCGAGAAATCCATCAGATATCTTTTTTATTCAATCGGGACATTTCATTAGAACATCAATTTTTCATGAATTATCGTATTTTGCATATCAATATTATAATTTATACATGAACTTACATCTTTAATGTATTTAAAGTAGTTTACATTCGAGTTACGCGAACTTACCTGGTAATTGCTTCGGGTTTGTATATCGGTTATTCCGAAACCTTTCGTTTTCCACAGTCGACCTCCGAAATTGGTTCCTCGGGGTCTATATTAGTAAAAATAAATTATTAATATTGTTCAATTTAGACCTAAATTTCACCCCCGGGCAAAATGACCATTTTGCCTCTAACCTTTCACACTTTTACAATTTAGTCCCTAGGCTCGTATAATCAAATGCATGAAGTTTCTAGGTTATCCAAGCCTAGATGAATATTTTTCTTGCTTAAAGCAGCCCACATTTTCTTTCATTTCACATTTTTCTACCCATTTTCACAACTTTTACAAAATGGTCCCTTAAGCCATTCTCATGAAAAACTACTTAGTAAAAGTTGTTTACCATCCTATAAACTCTCATATTCCTCCACAAATCATCAAAACACAAGCATCTCATGCATGGGTAAATTTCTAAACATGAACCCTAGCTTGAAATATGGGTAGAAATAGAGAGAGCATGTTACGAGGATTTCAAAAATACGAAGAATGTTAAAAACGGGGCTAGGGAGCACTTACTATAGAGCTTGAAAATGTTGAAAACCCTAGCTATGGGGAGAAGAAAAATGACTGATTTTTGCTTTCATTTTCCTTTTTTATTTAGTTTATTACTACATGACCAAAATGTCCTTCGTTAATAACCTTTTAAAATTTTGCATGCATGCCCATTTTTGTCTAAAAACTTAGAAATTGGGTAAATTACTCTTTAAGACCTTCTAATTAATAATTCAAAGCAATTTCATACAAATTGCTTTTAGAACCAAAATTTTACAACCTATTCAATTTGGTCCCTAATTACCAATTGGGCACCTTATACTTAGAACTTCTTCATGAAACTTTAACACATGCTTATTTTCATATCCTAAACCTCATAATAATCATAAAAAAATTTTAATGTTGGATTTGTGGTCCTGAAACCACTATTCCGAGTAGGCACAATTTTGGGATGTTACAATAGATCAGTGATAATACTCTAGAATGACATATTTTTATGTATTAATTATATGTTTATTTTGAGTATGATCTTACTAATTTGAGCTTTTTTATGGATTTTTATCTTATAGGGACTAAATTGAAGACAAAAGGAAATTTAAGGGCTTAAAGTTAAATTGGGCCAACATGCGAAGTAGGAGAGAAGTGTTGCCAAAAATGCAAAGTATGGAAGATTTTGGGAGTAAAAATGCAAAAGAAGAGATTTTATAGCACAAGACTCTATTTAATTTTTAATTATATTAGGATAATTATTAAGGATTATTATTTAGATTTAATTTTAGCTTTTATTTAATTATCTTTATTTATTTGTATTTATCTTTTAGAATTTAATTAGGAATAGACTATGTTTTCTAGTACTATAAATAGGGGATGGAGTGACACAAATTTCACTCATCTTTTTCTGTAAACACTCTCCCCATAAAGTTTAGCCCTTTTAATATTTTTTTCAATAAAAATTCTCTTTCCATTATATTTATTTGTTTTTCCCCAAAAATCATGAGCCACTAAATCTATCTAGCCAAAGGTTGTCAAAAAAATCCCTAAAAAGGTTCATGAGGCTTAGAATCCGTACTTAGCCTTTTCAATGAATATTCATCGTTTCTCCGCATTACGGGGCTGATGCTTCTATCCATGTCCCTTAAAAAGTGATCTTTTCAATGTGTGCAAAGGCGGCCACTTTGTATGTTTTGGCAATGTTGCACAGTCGGTTCGTTAGCTTACCGCGTCAGAGATTGGCGAGCCTAATAGACAAAATGGCGTTGTTAGCTAGAGTCAGGTTCCGCTAAATTGTAAGTCTAAATTCTTGGAGCTGGTGGTCGTAGGCGTCCTCTTCCACTATAACTAGCTTATTCTATTTGAGAAGGATCACCTAAAAGCCTAGGATTGAACCCACGGCGGATCGAGACAACAGGAGGTTGGAACCTCTCTATAAGAACACATTTTCCTCAACTCTATTTATTTATATTATTTTTAATTTTTGAAATTTCAATCAAAACTTTTAGTTCTATTTTTATTTTATTTTTTCTAGATCAAAACTTTTAATTTTATTTTTTTTTATTTTTTTCCAAGTAAGCAAGTTTTCTTGGGCACGATTCTAACCAACATTTTGAGGAACAAGCAATTGTGCAAATTCGGTCCTTGAGGATTTGACCCTACTTCCCTTATACTATTATTTTTATTATTTTTAATATTTTAGGGATAGGATATTTTTGGTGCTCTCAACGACCGCATCAATCAGAATGAATATATTCCAACATTCCCTTTGTGTTATGAATTCCTTTGGTGAAGCGAACTCTGTTTTGCTTCCCAAAAATGCAGTGCTCACAGAACTTCAGTTTGCAAATTCCTTGCCCATCAAGAAGTTGTCTTTTGCTCAATTTTTCCATACCATTCTCACTCATATGCCCTAGTCGTATATGCCAAAATTTAGTAATATCATCATCTGACAAGGAAGAGGAAACGACAACTGCATCACCAGTAACAGTAGAACCCTGCAGAACAGATAACTTGGCAGTCTTTCTCTGCCCTTTCATCACAACGAGGGAACCTTTGGAAATCTTCAAAACCCCACTTTCAACTGTGTATTTGTACCTTTTTGAATCAAAAGTACTCAACAAAATTAAATTTCTCTTCAATTCTGGAACATGTCGTACGTTACTAAGTGTTCTGACAACTCTATCAAATATCTTAACTTTAATTGTTCCGACACCTGCGATTTTGCACAAAGCATTATTTCTCATAAAAAAAACACCTTCAGAAACTGTTTCGTAAGTTGTAAACCAATCCTGATTGGGACTTATGTGGAAGGTGCAGCCTGAATCAAGGATCTACTCCTTGCTCATTTTAGAATTATTGACAGAAGCGACTAGAAGTTCACCATCGCTGTAGTCTTCTACAGCATCAGCTTCACCAGAACTTTTTGGTTGTTTTCCCTTTTGATTCACAGCCTCCCTTTTGATCTTGTTTTATAGTTTATAACATTCGAATTTAGTGTGTCCTTTCATCTTGCAGAAGTTACAAGTTTTACCTCTGTTTGAAGACTTCTATCTACCATTAGATTTACCGCGAGGATTTTGTTCCTATGTCCTTCCACGATCGTCATTAGCATTCCAATCTTGTCTTACAGAGAAAATGAGACCTTCTTTCTGATAGTCGATTTTAACCACAAGATGCTTCATATTATCATACAAGGTCAAAGAATCATAAACCTCATCAACTGTGAGAGACTCAGTGCTATATAAAATCGTGTCTCTAAAGGTTGAATAAGACGGGGGCAACGAACAAAGTAGAATCAACCCTAGATCTTTCTTATCATACTGAACTTGCATGGCCTCCATGTCTAATAGAATTTCTTTAAACAATGTTAAGTGTTCGTGCACAGATGCACCTTTCTTCAAACGATGAGCATAAAGACGCTACTTCATATGCAGCTTGCTGGTTAGAGTTTTTGACATACATATTTGTTCCAGCCTCTTCCATAATCCAGCGACAGTCTTCTCATTCATCACATCCTACAAACTTTTATTAGAAAAATACAGATGTAATTGTGTCAACGCCTTGCGATCCTTGCACTTCTTCTCTTCCTCTGTAATAGCCCGATTTTAGCTAAATCAGAACAGTGGTTTTGGAATCACAAATCCGAGGTCAAAAATTATTTTAATATTATTTTTGGTGTTTACAACATGATAGCATGTATATATGAAAATTTCGTGAGCTAATTTTATTATTTAATAGCTTAATTTAAGAAAGATTTGTGAGCTTATATGTGCTTACTATAGTTTGCTTATGGATGGAAATGATGTATTTCATGTGCTAATTTTATTTGTCTATGGCTTACTAAGCTTTTAAAGTTTACTTTGTGTGTTCTTTCCCTATTTTATAGATAATTGAGGCCAGTTTGGACTCGAGGATCTTTAGGAACACTGTCACACTATCGATCAACTTGTTGGTACTTTTGATGCTATGTAAATATGGTATATGGCATGTATAGGCTAGTGATATGATGATATGTTTAGAGTTATGATATTAGCCATGAGATTTGGCTTATAAATGATGAAAATGTGGGTGTGTATTTGGCCATTTGGGTTGGCTTAATTTATGAATTTGGTAAGTGATATATGATGTATATATGGCCTTGTGTTTTGGCATGTTTGGTATGGTTGTTGTGATGGCTAAGTGGTTAATTGTTTTGATTAATTACCAATGATATATTATGGTTGATTTGGTATGATATAGGGATGATGAATTGGTATAATTTTGTGGCATGAATTAGTTGATAAAATGATGAGAAAAATGCATAAGAAAGATAGGTGAAATTATTGGTAATGACATATTGTTTTGGTATGTTTATGGTTATGATTTGAGTAGTGAAATGGTTGAAGATGAAATGGCATGATTTGTATATGAATTGGCATGTTTTGGTTGCCTATAAGTGTATTGAAATGGCATGAAATATTGTGGTTTAGGTATGCTTGAAGTAGGTGAGAAACATGGCTTAAATCAAGCCTAATTTCACCCCCACACGGTTGAGCACACGGGCGTGTGGCTCGATTGTGTGCCTGCTGTAGCTTAGTTGAACAAGTCAGTGAGTTACACGGCTTAGACACACAGGCTGGCACATGGGCGTGTGGTCGGCCGTGTGACCCAAGTCAGTATACCCTTCAGATTTCACACAGCCAAGGCACACGGGCGTGTGATTCAAGTCAGTATGTATGCCCTATTTTCACACGACTTATGACACGGGAGTGTCTGGTGGTCGTGTGAGGCACACGGCTTATTCACATGGGCGCGTGATCCCTGTATGCAAGAAAATTTTATAAGTTTCCTAAAGTTTTCAAATGTTATCGGTTTAGTCCTGAATCTCTTTTAGGCATGTTTTAAGGTCTCGTAAAGCCTTATAAGGGACAATGTTACTGTGTTAGATTGATGTTTAGGTATTAATGGATTCTTGGATGAGAAATGTATGTTGTATGTTGTGATGTAATAGATAATGCCTTGTAACCTTATTTCAGCGACAGATATAGGTTAGGGGTGTTACATTCTCCGTCAATGTCGAAGGCATCTTATCTACCCCTAGCAGGACTTCCTCTAAGTCCATCTGTGTAAGAACTACCTGCATATTTATCTGCCACAATGTGAATCTGGTGTTGTGATCCAACAGCAAAATTTCATACTTCAAAGACTCCATTACCGTGATTGAGATGAACAACCCGGAAGCTCGGATGCCAATTTGTAAAAATAGAATGTCTGTAATGACAATATATCGCAAAAAAAAAAGAGAAATAAAAATAAAGAACATACATATTTTTACGTGGAAACCCTTTCGGGAAAAAACCACGGATAGAGGAGAAGAAAATTCACTATGTCAAATTCGAATGATTACAAGAGGAGTAGACTATGTTTATTTATAGGCTTGTAAAATCATATTCTAATAGGAGTGTAGTAAGATTGAAACACCTTATTCTAATCAATATCAAATAAATGGAGTTTCATAAGGTTTAGAAAAACCTTATTCTAAAATAAAATAAAAGAAGTATAGTTCTATATAGATTTTACTTTTGTTTTATTTTACCACTGTATTTTATTTAAATAAGGATTTGGGTCACTCAATTCTAACAAAAGGCCTAAACCTGAAGCCTTCGATGCAATAATATTCTCATTGGTACTATCACACGTCACCCCCACCCATAAACAAACAGAACCAGGGAAGTTGTAAGACAAAGAAGAGTTTGAACCCATTTTGTTCAAGAAGTTAAAGACATAAAACCTATCAATGTTGGGTAGTTGACAAGTAAAATGCTTGAAGAAGTGTGATAGAATCAGTAAAGGACTAAAGAAACCAAAACCCATTCTAGTAGGTCAAAACTTAAAAGCAACAACAAAATGAGTACTCCTCTTTAAAGAATGGATGGTTATTTTCAAAGGAAAAAAGTGGAATTTTAATTAAAAATGAAGTTTTTTAATCTTTCCACTTAAATTGGTGAGAGGAAAATGAAAGGAACAATGGAAAAGTGAAAAGATTTACTTGAAGGAGGCTCCAATGAAGACGAAGGAAGCAAACTCTTCTTAAATGGGTACCAAAAAGAGCAGAAAAATTTGTACAGAGGAAAATGAAAGGAACAAAGGAAGAGCGGAAAATGTTTACCTAAAGGAGTTGAGTGAGAGGAGTGCTACTGGTCGGAGTTGAAGGAAGTAAGGGAATGGTTATCAGTCAGGCTGAGTGAAAGCATTTTTTTAGGTGAGAAATTGGGGAGGGTAAAATTGATTTCCTAAACAATGAATGAGCCATTCGATAGAGAGGAAAGGGAATAGAAATGCTTCCTATTCCCTATATAAGCCTATAACGGAATACACCCATAATAAGGTATTCGACTAAACTAAACAACTATTTGTGGTGGGCGCATTGAATAGAATTGTAATGGCTATCATTGAACCAAACATGGCCTAATTTCTTACCCATGTGAGTGATGTGCAAGTTATTTATACAATTTTGACTTAAATATTACATTATAATTTTAATAAATAATATTGATAAAAATGAAATTAGTGTTTATATCGTCTCAAAATATAATAATAATAAAATCAATTTTAAAACAAAACAAGTATATAAACATATATCAACATTAAAATGATAAACAAATATTTTATATTATATTAGATGCTTGAATTTTGATATTCTTTTAAAAATAAATAAAAATATTTTATTTAAATTTTATATAAAAATTTTAACTCAAATTAATTTTATTTTTTTATTACGTGCCATTTAAGGAGATCATCCCCGTATCAATCAAAGAGAGCATTAAGCACTTACATTGTTATACAATATATATGAGGTTTATAAACCTACTTTTTAACAATAAATTAAATAATGATTTAAAATTTTGTTTAAATATATTTTACACAATTAATTATAATTCTTACTATATAAAAATTAAAATGCCATTAAAGTATTTACAATGTTTAACAACAGATTTAAAAATGAAAATATACAAATTAAAAGCATATTTCAAACCTTTAATTAAAAGCCTTCCAATAAAAATTACTATTTAACATTGTTTAATTTTAGAAATAGTTAATTTTTTTTATTTAATGTTATTTTATATGCTTATTGAAGTATTGTTTTTAAATATTAAACACTGTTACAAAAATATAAGCTAAAGAGTATATAAACCCTTGAAGTTTGGTGAAAAAGTCAATTAAGCCCTCCGAAAAATATGCATTCAATTAAGTCATCAAACTCTTAAATTGCATCAATTAAACATTTTCATCAACGTTTTTCATCTTTGACCGTTAAGCTGCTAACATAGTTATTAATGACGTTGACGTGACAGTCTACATTAGCAACAATTGCTAACATTGTACTACCATGTCAGCAAAAATTAAAAGATAAAACTCAAAATTAAAAAAAAAAAATTCTTGTTTGGAATGAACATAGTGAACTATTTCTCTAGGTTCATTCCAAATGTAATTTTTTAAATTATAAAAAATTAATTTCTTTTAAATTTTATAAACTGTAAATATTATTAGAATTTATAAAAATGTTAAATAAATTTTAAAAAATTAAAATAATAAAAATAATTTAAAAGTTTATGTCTAAATTAAATCTGGACAACTATATGTCTAGATTCATTTAAGATAATTTTTGTAAATTATATAAAGTTTAAAAATATTAAAATTTATTTTTCTTTAAAAATAATATGTGTATCAATGTTTTAGTTATACTGATACCTTTTAGGCTATATAAAAAATTTAGAAAAAAATATATAATTTTAAAAAAATTCTATTAATCATACCTGTAAGGTTTTAAAAAAAATGTGAATATATCCCAATTATCGTTACACATAAAAGAAAATAATTGATAGACTTTTTGGTTACACATGCAAGAAAATAATTTATATAAATTTTTTAATTGGGATATATTCACACTTTTATTAAACTTTACAAGTATGATTAATAAAATTAAAATTATTTATTTATTTTTTAATTTTTTATATAGTATGATTAATAAAATTAAAATTATTTATTTATTTATTTTTTAATTTTTTATATAGCCTAAAAGGTAACTTTAGAATTAGAACATTGATACATATCTCATTTTTGAAGAAAATATTTATATATTTAAAACTTTAGATAATTTAGAAAAATCATCTTGAATGAAATTGGACATATGACTGTTCAAATTTAGTTCGAATTTGGACAACCATATGTCCAAGTTCATTCTAAACCGAAACATTTTAATGATTTTTAATAATTTAATTTTACTTTTTAAAATTTTTATAAGTTTTGATAATATTTCTAAAATTTATAAAAAAAAGTTAAAAATATTTTTATAATTTTAAAATTAAATTTAGAATTAACCTAGACAAATAGTTATCTAGATTCATTCTAGACATAAAAAGTTTAAATAAATTTGTTGATGTGGCAGTTCCATGTCAACAAATGTCGCTAAGGACTGTCAAGTTAGCATCATTAATGACCACGTCCTCGATGTAATGGGCAAAGCCAGAAGACGCTGGTCAAAGGGTTTAATTTATGCAATTTGAGAGTTTGAAAAAAAGTTATGTGTTTTGTGGAGGAGCTTAATTAATTTTTTTCATCAAAGTTCAAGAGCTTATTGTAACGCCCTGAATAATTTATTTATGTTTTTGTGAATTTTGTCTGCTTCAATGGTTAAGTGTTTTGGGTGTGTGTATGAGGTCTTGGGTTCAAGTCTCACTTTTGAAAAATATGTTATTTTTGGTCTTAGCCTTATCCCTTTTAGGTGGGCTTATGTTATATTCTAGGTAAAGTCATATTAGTTATATTTTGGGTGTGTGTATGAGGTCTCGTGTTCGAGTCCCTGTGTGAACAAGAATGTTTATTTTTATTTCGGTTGTCTAATAGAGGCTCAGTGGAGTTAGGATTCTGAGGTAAATGGATGAGGTTAGTGGTCAGATTTAGTGGGATTTAGTGGGATTTGGTGGTTAGTGGGGTTGTGGGAGTTGTATCCATCCTAGTGTGTCTCTGTGGGGGGCACTGGTTTTTTTTGTGAAGAAAAAGGATGGTACCATGAGGCTGTGTATCGATTGCCGACAGTTGAATAAGCTGACTGTGAAAAAAATAAGTACCCACTTCCAAGGATCGATGATTTGTTTGATCAGTTTCATCGGGCTTCAGTATTCTCTAAGATAGATCTCCGTTGTGGGTATCATCAACTTAGAGTTAAGGAAGCTGATATCTTTAAGACGGCTTTTAGGACTCGTTATGGGCACTACAAGTTCCTAGTCATGCCTTTTGGTTTAACAAATGCTCTTGTAATATTCATGGATCTGATGAGCCTGATTTTTCAACCGTAACTGGATCAGTTTATCGTAGTCTTTATTGATGATATTTTGGTATACTCTAAGACCGAGGATGAGTATTTTAGAGTAGTACTTTAGATATTGCGTGAGAAACAGCTCTACGCTAAGTTGAGCAAGTGTGAATTCTGGTTACGAGAAGTAATATTTCTGGGGCACGTGGTTTCTTCTAAGGGGATCCAAGTTGATCCTAAGAAGATTGAGGCTGTACTTGATTGGAAATAGCCTAAGAATGTTTCTGATATTCATAGTTTTTTGGGTCTTGCGGGTTATTATCGATGGTTTGTTGAGGGCTTCTTGTTGATTACTGCTCCTTTGGCTAAGCTTTTTCATAAGAATGTTTCTTTTGTATGGACTGATGCACAAAAATCGAGCTATGAGAAGCTCAAGTTTGTTTTGGCTCAACCTCCTATTCTGATACAGTCTGAATCTAGTAAAGAGTTTGTAGTTTATAGTGATACGTCGCACATCGGTTTGGGATGTGTATTGATGCAAGATGGTAAGGTTGTGGCTTGTGCGCCCCGACAACTTAAGTCACACGAGGGATATTATCCGACGCATGATCTTGAGTTAATTGTCGTAGTGTTTGCTTTACAGATCTAGAGGCACTATCTCTATGGTGAGAGGTGTACCATCTACACTGATCACAATAGCCTCAAGTACCTCCTTACTCAAAAGGAGTTGAATCTCAAACAACATCGATAGATTGAGCTACTTAAGGATTACGACTGTACAATAAAATATCATCTCGGTAAGGCCAATGTGGTGGCTGATGCTCTTAGTCGTAGAGCAATGTCTGATTTGAGGGTGATGTTCACTCGTCTTAATTTGTTTGATGATGGAAGCTTGTTAGCCAAGTTTCAAGTTAAGCCAACTTGGATTGATCAGATTCAGGATAAGTAGTTGGGGGATTATTCTTTGGTTCGGCTATTCCGTCATGTTGAGAGTGGCAATACATCTGATTTTGGGTTAAACAATAATAGGGTTCTGTGTTTCTGAGGGCAGGTTTGTGTACCGAACGACTCCGACTCGAGATAGTCGATTCTAAGAGAAGTGCATAGTAGCCCTTATGCTATACATCCTGGTGGAAATAAGATGTATCGGGATCTCCGTGAACTGAATTGGTGACCAGGTTTGAAACAAGAGGTGATAGATTTTATTGCTTGTTGTCTGATATGCCAGCAAGTTAAGACTGAGCACCAGTTGTCTTCGGGTTTGCTCCAACCCGTTAAGATTCCCTTATGAAAATAGGAATGTGTTACAACGGATTTCATTAGTAGGTTGCCTTTAAAACCTACTAAGAAGGATTTTGTTTGGGTCATTGTGAATCAATTGACCAAGTCCACCCATTTCATTTCGGTTCGGACAAATTATTCTTTACAGAATTGAGTCAAGCTCTACATTTCTGAAATTGTGAGACTTCACGTGGTTCCAGTTTTGATAATTTATAATAGGGATCTTCGCTTCACTTCTCGATTTTGATAATCTACGAAGCTCTGGGTTTGAGGTTAGACTTTAGTACTACTGCATTCAATCCTCAGACCAATGGCCAATCTGAGAGGATGATTCAAATACTAGAGGATATGCTTTGGAGTTGTGTAATTGATTTCTGAGAGAGTTAAGATGATTTTCTGCCTTTAGCTGAGTTCGCATACAATAACAGTTTTCACTCTAGCATCCAGATGGCACCTTACGAGCCTCTGTATGGACATAAGTGTCGTACTCCGCTGTATTAGACTAAGTTGGGTGAACAACGGGTTTTGGGTCCAGAGTTAGTTTTCGAGACAAAAGACAAAGTCAGATTGATGCAAGATTGTCTTAAGGCAGCTTCTGATAGACAAAAGTCCTATGCAGATCTAAAAAGGAGGGATATCGAGTACTCTGTGGGTGACTTTGTCTTTCTTAAGGTATCACCGTAAAAGAAAGTTCTGCGGTTTGGACGTAAGGGGAAGTTGAGCCTTAGGTTTATTGGGTCGTATTGGATTCTGAGGCGTGTGGGACTGGTCTCTTATCAGTTAGAGGTACCTCTAGAGTTAGACCGTATTTATGATGTATTCCACGTCTCTATGTTGAGGCAGTATAGGTCTGACCTATCTGACGTTGTTTCTGTTGAGGAGATCGAGGTTAGACCGGATTTGACATTTGAAGAGAAGCCAGTTCAGATTTTGGATCGAGACGTAAAGATATTGAGGAAGAAGTCTATTCATTTAGTTAAGGTTCTGTGTTGGGATCATGGTACTGAGGAAGCCACGTAGGAACCTGAGGACTCGATGCGTCAGTAGTATCCTCATCTGTTCGAATCAGGTAAATTTTAAGGCCGAAATTTCTTTTAAGGGGTAGAATTGTAATGCCCTGAATAATTTATTTATATTTTTGTGGATTTTATCATAAATGAGTATCTACTTCAGTGGCTAAGTGTTCTGGGTGTGTGTACGAGGTATTGGGTTCAAGTCCTACTTTTGAAAAATATGTTATTTTTTGTCTTAGCCTTATCCTTTTTAGGTCGTAGGCTACACAAGCAAAGCCAAATTGGGCGTGTAGGCCCAAAATTCAAAAAATTTCCCTAAGGTTGCATAAGTCATTCTGATCGACTCTGGGCCTTTCGTAGGGTCGGTAATGGCAAACAAACCCTAATACATGATACCTTCCTAATCTGATAGACTGATTTGAGTCTAAGAAAATGATATGTATGATTCGTCTGTTTTGTAAAAGCATGAATGGTATATGTATGTTAGCATACGAGACACGTTAATTTTGTATATCTGTATCTGTTATCTGTATCTGTACATGGGGTGAGATTGGTTTATGTGGAGAAAGTGATCTGTAAGGCGACATTTCACCGACTTATTGGCAGCTTGGTTGCAAATTATTCTGATAAGTGTCATAAAGACACTTAGTGGTGTATAGGGTTGGGTGGGTGTTTTATACCCCACATGGTGTGTTGGGATGGTCGAAGATGGTGTGTAAAGGATGGGTAGGACTTTACATATCTGTATGTATTTGATAATCTGATTCTGATAAGGACTCATGTTTGTTTCTGTTCTGGTATACTCAAATTCTGAATTTTATGCATGAATGTCTCTGTTAAGTTACACATTGAGTTCATGAAAGCTCACATCTGTTTGTTTGTTTTGTTCAGGTAATCCTCAGACATAGGTGGGTTAGCGCGACGGAGTCTTTACGGTGACCACAAGTTCGTGAACTGTCTTAAATAATGGTTTTTATTTTATGGATCATTTTTGAAAGTTTTGTAATTATTGGACTCTCTAGATTGTTTGATTTTTATTTTAGTTTGAATGTGTTTTTTACTTTTATACGACGTTTGACTAAAATAATGGTTTTACAAAAAAAATGTATTTCTGTAAACACAAAATTCGGTTTTTAGCTATAACGACTTGTAAGCTTCCATTGTAAATTTATGTTTTACTTAAAAATGGCAATAAATGACAGTTTCAATTAAAGAGTATAATAAGATTTTCCGAAAATGTGAACTCTTTTAGTTACAATTAATTTAAGAAATTTTAACATGAAAGATGGTTTCAAAACCTTTTTTTGTAACATTTCCAGATTGGCCATAACGTTTAGGCCGGGTTTGAGGTGTTACACTTATATACTCATTTAGCCAAAAATATATTATTAAATTAAAAACAATGATTAAGGAAAAAGTAAAATAATATATAAATATTGGTGAATATAATTTTTTACTTTAAATAGTGTTTATATTTTAAAAAAAATTGTTTAATTAAAACTATTTAATTACTTTTTAAATAATTTTATAAATGGTATATATCTATATACACTACCATTGCAATTTTGGAAACAATATTATATGTTACAATTAATTGAGTTCCATTCATGTGTATTTATAAGTAGAGAATATTACTAAATAATTGATTAAAAATATTTACCGTAAATAATTATTTTAAATATATGAAAACAAATAATTGTTTGATGGAAGTGTACATTTTCCTAGCACCGGAGCTGTTAAAAGTGACATTTTCAAATATTTGAATATTGGTAATTTATTTAAACGGTTTGAATGGGTTGTACTAATTACTTGGAAGATATTTAATCCAACAATAAGAGTCATATTACTCGAGGAACTCAAATTAAAGATTAGATTAGATTAAATCATACAAACTAATTTCTATTATTATATTGTAAATAGTTTGTTGTCTTATTGTTTTAATGAGATTGTTATAAATCTTCTATATTATCAAGTTTCGAGGAGAGACTTGTATAGGTTTTTGGTATTGATAGTTTTTAGCACTTATCTTATTTAAGTTACCAAACTTTTTTTTAGAGTGCATAACTATTAATAAAATCAATTTTTGTTGTGATTTAATTTGATGAGTTCACGAGACTATGTTATAATATATTCTTAATTGTTATAAGTTTTTTTTGGAGGTTATAATTTGTATTATTAAATTGTTTGAGAGATTACAATACAAAGATTTCTCTAAATAGCGACTCTTTTATTTGTTGGATGCATAAGTTGTTTTTAATCATTTTACGCACATATTATTTTGAATTTTTATTGGTATCAATGTAATAACTTTATACTATATTAAACATTTTATCTTTTTTTTTTTTTTGCATTTTGTAACTACTCATTTTCCCTATTATAAATATTTTCCTCATTATGAAATTCTTTTTTCCTTCCACATCTTCATTCTAGGTTTTAAGTTTACATTATAGGGGCTTTTTCTGGATTTTTTTGGATCGTATATTGATTCCATTTCAATTGTACTTGCTTAATTATGTATTATTAGTGATTGTGCTATATCTTTAGTTATCAATGTATTTGTAAAAACTCCTTAAGATGTATATGTTAAAAAAAATATTTGTTCATATAAAAGGCTTTTTAATAGTTAGATATATATTGAAAAATAAATTATTTATTAATTTAATAAATCTGTCATATCAATTCAAAATTGTACATGTTCAACAAGTTTAATTATTTATAATATATATATATATATAAGCATGAGTTCGGAGAAACTTTTGAACTAACTAATATAGCTTTTGTTGTTTATTATATAATTGAACTAGTTTTCTTACCCAACAATGCACTAGTTTAATTGTATGAATCAATTAAAATATATTACATTTAATTTATAATTCTGTATGAATTTAATTTTATAATTGATATTATAAATAAATTTAAATTATTTTATTGCAAGTAAAATTCTCATAAACAAGTATTTGTAATGAAAAAAAAAGAAAGAAAATAAAGTTTTTCCCTAAGTAAAAAAATCATAAAATCTTATAAATTCTCAAAATAGATAATGGTGATGAAAATAATTGAAATTTACTTAATTTTTAATAAAAATAAGTATTTTTTATTAATATTTTGACCAACATTAAAAATTCAATTTATTGTTACTTTGAATTTAAAAAGAAATCAATAAATTGTAACCTCTTTTAACTTAGTCTAGATGTTAGACTCAAATTTAGAAGATTACATTGGCCGCCAAGCCCACTAAGCTAGTGGCGTTTATAGAATTGTCGTTTTAAAACATTTGGTAATCTTTAGTGAAAACTTAAGGCTAGTTTAGCCTTGCTTTTGAAAAGTACTTTTAAAAAGTGTAGTGAAAAAGTGTTTTTGAGAAGTGATTTTAAGGAGTACTTTTGAATAGTTTGGTTAAGATTTAAGTGTTTAGCATTGTTGTCAAAGAGTGCTTTTAAGAAATAAAATGTCTATTTTAGACATGGTATTATAAAATAACAAATATGCATTTAAATAATGTTAAAATTAGTTAATATTATGATATTTTAGCAAGAATATAAAAAATAATTTATTATAATTTATTGTTAATATATTAATATATAAAATATTAATTTTAAATATTTTTAAGTAATTAGTATTAACTATTTATAAAATTTAATTTGAATAGATAAACTATATTTTAAATATTTAAATATAATCATTAAATATTTATAATTAGATATTAACACAATTGTATTATTTTTAATTTTTTAATTTTTAATTAATAATTTTAACACATTTGTATTATTTTATTCTAAAATGTAATTTGAATATATAACCATATTTTTTTAAGCAAAGACGGACTGGGCTTTATTAATAATAAACAAAGAAAAACAGATTTGGGCCCAAAAGACTAGACCCACGTCATATTACAAAACAAAGAAAACAAAAAAAAAATCAGCAAACTTTAATTTGAAAAAACTAAACCGATAGACTTGCCCAGTCAAATCATACTGGAAACCGTGCCAATGAATGTTTTCCATTTTCACAAGCCTTCCGTTTCCAATGACTAGAAAAGACCCCATTTCTAATTCATTTCATTGTCTTTTCCTCTCCATTAAACCCTACTTCCAACCCCTGTTCAGTCAGGTTCTCTCAGCCATTCTTCTTCCATCCATTGCAAAGAGACGCCAGGGACCGTTTCATTTAGGTATTCTTGTTCTTCCCTTCTTAAACTCTCCGTAGTGCCAAGCGATTTGCTTCCCTTTTAATGTGTCCGAAGTGAATCCATCGAAAATGTTCTGCAGTAAGGTGAATATTTCATATATATGCGGCGATTTCTAATTTGTTTATAACATAACATGATTCTGGCATTTTTTTGACTATTGAAAGCGCGTCCCCTTCTATTATTGTTTCTGATAAACCCATCTCTATTCCTGTTTGAATCGCACATAAACATGCCAGGGCCTTTGCTGCAAAAGCAGATCCAACATTCTCATGCAATTTCGATCTTGCAATCAAGACCCGACCCTTTCCATTCCTTGCTACTACTCCGAATGCCACTCGAGATCTTTGCTTGCCAAATGCCCCCTCAAAATTGATCTTTATGGTTGTACCAGATGGGGGTACAGAGGTCGTTATTTCAGCATTTCTTGTAAGTCCACTTCCTTCTAAATCGTCCAATTGTTTTATGTAGCTAGATATGCATCTAGAGATCTCCCTTGCTGATTGGGTCTTTCCTTCCTGCAGTCTTTTATTTCTCTCTGTCCAAAGGGCCCAAAGAGCGCAACAACTTAAAATATTGCATGCATTTGGATTAAAGTTTCAAAGTTTCAAGAAGAGTAATATTTATATACCAAATATATCATAAAAAATTTGAGTAAATTACAATATTCATTCAACTTTAGTGTAACTGACAAAACAGTCAAGGTTTAATTTAGTTACTTAACATTCAAAAAATAATAAAACAGTCACTACATTGACCTTTACAGACGTAAAGGAGTTATATTTTTCTGTTATTCACTTAATAGGAATGCCCTTTTCTGTTTCCTCCTCCTTCCCCACTATCCCTCCCCTATCACAAATTTCTTTACTTTTTTGCAGACCTCCCAACCATTAGCTTCTTCTTCTCTTCTCCCTATTCTTTTTTCACCATCATCCCCAAGGAAAATGAACACCAATAATGCAGTAAAAGTGTGGCCACAAAGACCTGGCCTTTATGCCATATGCACCATGCTTGCACGCTGAATGTTACCACATTTCCGAAGCCTAAAACAAAATTGGTCTTAATTACAAAGCTTCGATTTGCCAAAATGACAAAGCTAACATGAGGAGTTGCAGTTTGCTTACTGAGTAGACCACAGAAATGAGCTCTATATCAAGACTCAACATCTAAGTGTTTGGGTCTCTTTCAAAATCGAAGTAACCAATGCAGATTGAATAGACCCAAAAAGGTAATAGAAGGAAACCAATGTTATCTCCGATGGATACACCCTTTTAGAACTGCAGCCTTCAAATTTAGTAGGGAAAGTATCAATTTGAAGTAGCCAAAGCATCATGGATTATGAAATAGCATATTAAATTACCAGGCCAATGATTTTTACTAAAAGTGACAAACAGGCAGTAGCGATGAAGTGGCCACTTATAAGCCAATTGTTAGATGTTGTTTTGATGTTGTTAACATGGTGGAAGGAGATATGTGTAAATGAGGTTGAATTCATGGAGAAAGTATTGGCATAATAGCAAAGATCAAAGACAACTGATTATGCCTTGTACTACAAAAACAAATGGCATAGCAGCAGACGAGGTTGAAGATAACAAGAAGCAAGAAAGTGAAAGTTGGGATTAAGTTGGCAAGAGCAAAAGTAAGGGTTGGAGAGCTGTAGACGAACTTGAAGATAACAAGAAGCAAGAAAGTGAAAGTTGGGATTAAGTTGGCAAGAGCAAAAGTAAGGGTTGGGGAGTTGTATCTTGCACCAATGATTACACAATTCTGCATCAAAGTGATCCTACAAAAAATCCAGTTTTATATCTAATTTTTCACCAATAAAGGAATTATTGAACTTTGTTTAGATTTAATTACATACCCAGCAACGCTTAAGCAAAAAATTTTGCACAAAAAAGATAAAAGTAATTGGTGGTTACTTTTTCTTGTATATAAAGAAGTCTCAAAATTGAAATAAATACCATTAATTGCTCATCCATGGATTTAATTGATAGATAGATGAGAATCTTGTGAAGAAAAAAGCTGCTGGAAGAAGAATGAGAGAAGCGAGAGCATTTGAGTAGACAACAAAGATAAAGTGGCTTATTCTTTTGGACATGGCAATTTTGCTGAGGGTAAGAGAAATGATGGTGAAGAAGAAATAGAGAGAAAATAGAGAGTAAAGGGGGAGAGGGTAATGGTGGGGAAG
Organism: Gossypium hirsutum; assembly: GCF_007990345.1. NCBI lineage: Eukaryota > Viridiplantae > Streptophyta > Magnoliopsida > Malvales > Malvaceae > Gossypium > Gossypium hirsutum. Next base: position 34,031,242 of record NC_053424.1, read on the forward strand.
TTTGTAAAAAAGTAAAGGTGTTTGTGATAGGGGGAGGGATGGTGGGGAAGAGGGAGAGGGAGGGGGATAGGAGAGGGATGGAAAATGGCATTTTTATTAAGCGAATAACGGAAAAGGATAGCTTCGTTACAGATGTAACGGAAAACAGTTAGTGGTGACTATTTTGTTATTTTTTGAAAGTTGAGTGATTGAATTAAAACTTGAGTGACTGTTTTGTTAGTCACTCTAAAGTTGGGTGATTGTTGGTGTAATTTATCCTAAAAATTTTACATTAGTATTTACAATTTAAAATGAATTCATTAAACTAAAAACTATAGCATCTCTTGTTAATCCATTTCAAAATCGCTTAAATTGTTTAATTCACCACCACTATATCATCATCATCACTTTTTTCATCATGCACATCTTCTGGATCAATAATATTTTCATGTCTTGTTAATATTTTTGTATTCTATAAAATTTGTATCATTTCAACTGACATGTTTTCGGATAAAATTGTGTATCGCTATTGTAGTAACAACGTTTATCGTTTGCTTTTCAAAACTATAACTTGACATATTCTTTAAAATGACCATTTTTTCAAAACACCAAAAGTTCAATCATATTACGTAATGATGAATGTGAATGGTTGAATATTTTCTTTAGTAGATATTGTTTTACCTCTACGAAAGTCAGGTAAATGATATCGCTAACCTCTATATGTTTCAAGATAACATGAAACACTTTTTACTCGTATTCAACGCTATAATAGGGTACGAGACATTATCAAACTTACCACGCTATCATATAATTTTGAGCTATAAATTTGCCTCCAAATTAAAACCATTCATATTCAATCATAGTCTCTAGCACGAGCTTAAGAGGTTGAAAACATGCATTGGAAGTGGTTTGGGATTAAACTAAGAATTTTTTAAATTTTTACAAAATTTAAAAAAAATTTGCCTTAAAATAGGGTTTACACGCCCATGTGGTTTGAGACATGCTTGTGTGAATAGGCTGTATGGCTACACATGCCTGTGTCTCGACTTCGTGTAACTTTCTAACTTGTAACTCATAAACAGATTGAGGTCATACAGCAAAGTCAAATGCACGTGTGCTAGGCTGTGTGAAAAATTAATTTAAATAAAATAGGTACAGACTTTACACGGTCAGGGCATACGCCTGTGTTCGAGGTCGTGTCATCACGGCTGAGACACACGTCCGTGTTTTTGCCTGTGTGCTCAATTCTGAGTGTTCTGTTTCTTAAAAAATTAAGTGCAGGAGACACGGCTATAACACATGCTCATGGGGCAGACCGTGTGTTACAAACGGCCTAGGCATATAAATAGACTTACAACAATGTTAATCAAGATAAGCCAATTTACATGCACAATTTTCACAACAAGCCTTTGACATTTACAAGCCAATTCATTTGGCTAAAATCATAATGACACATATAATAAAATAACCAAGTCCCTATATATGCCATACTTTCAAAATACTAAGATCATCAATACCCAAAATGAGAGTTTGATAGTGTGATTTGAATCTCCGATGATCTCCGATCCGAGCTAACTTGGTGACACTATAAAAACATGGAAAGCAAATGGAGTAAGCTATATGGCTTAGTAAGCTCGTCTGCAAAAAATAAGCAACCTTACTATGCATATAACATTTAAATATTATAACATAGTTAAATGTAAATTTACCATAGTTTCATGATCATAATTCATTTTATCACCAAACTTAACCTCATTTTCATCATTTTAAGCATTTAATAGTCATGAGCTTTTCATACATATCTGAACCATCTCAAAATGAACTTACACATCTTTATCTTTGGCTACTCGTGAACCACTCGGAATAAAAATGTCGGATACTCAGGAAATTTGCACATTAAGTGTCACATATGTAGCCAAAGCTACTTAAGTCCATATCACATAGTTGCTCACTATCGAGCTATCAATGGGCCTACTCACACAAGCTGTTAGTCAAGACGTAGTTACGCGGTGCTGCTCAAAAAAGCTATCAAGTATCTGCAACATATGCTAGTATACTCTGCCATCGGTAGCACGTATAAGACCAACACTCAGATCATATAATCACATAACACCAAATGACCATAATGACATGTTCACTTGAACCTATCCTATTCTTAAGGTTTAAAACGGGATTTCTTGCTCGTCGATTCGTCATCGAACTTGTTCGTAGAGTTATACTCATTTACATAATCAAACATACAATTCATGCAACATTAAAGCATTTAAGTACAATTATTTTAAAATTTATTTTTAACATACGAACTTACCTTAGTACAAAATGGCTAGTAATTCGATTTAGTCCACAATTTTATTCTTTTCCCGGTGTAGGTTAGAACCTCGTCTCTCTTGATCTATAATATCACACTTAACTCATTCAATCATCATATTATCCAATTTAATCCCAAAACACCTTATAACAAAAATTATTTTTTTACCCCTAATTTTTTAATTTTTTATATTTTAGTCCCTAGGCTAGTAAAATGATTTTCATTTGATTTCTTCATTATCCAAGCCTAGCCGAATATTATTATTACTCATATCAGCCCACATTTTTTATTTATTCACATTTTTAAATACATTTTATAACTTTTACAAATATGTCCCTATTTGACATTTTGACATTTTAATCAAAAATCACTTAGTAAATGTTGTTTATCTAACACTAAGTATAAATTTTTTACCATTAAATATAAAAATATACATATATAACATGGGTAAAATTTTAAACTTTATTTTTCTTTCAAATTAGTCATTAGAATAACTAAGTCAAGTTGCAACATTCATAAAAACGTAAAAATTATTAAAAACGAGACAAAGACGAACTTACAATTGAGTTTGGAAGTTGGCCAAACCCTAGCTATGTCTCCCTTAGTGAGTTTCGGCCATAGGGGACTAAATTGGGGAAGATGACATCTTTTTTAGTTATTTTTGTCTTTATTTATCAAATGATAAAAATGCCCTTCACTTAAAACTTTAAAATTTTACCTAATCATGTTTATTTTTGTCCAACTTAAAATATAATGTTTTAATTACCATTAAAGGACCTCCAATTTAAAATATTATAACAATTAGATACCTTTAAATTCTAGAACATATATTTTGCACTTATTGCAATTTAATTCTATTAGTAAAATTGGACATTTTATCGATAAAATTTATTAACAAAGTTTTCGCACAATCATTCAATCATATTGTAGACCTTAAAGAAATAATAAAAAATAAATATTTTCCTTAAAGAAATAATAAAAAATAAATATTTTTACTTCGGATTTGTGGTCTCGAAATCATTGTTTTGATTTGACTCTAAAACGAGATCTTACATAACCTTTCATTTGAGGATATCCAAAATCAACAAGATAATATTTACCTACATGTCATAATATAACAAGCAATTAATTCAATAATTGTTTATTTTTTAAATTTATCAATTAAAAAGCTTATACTTTATTATTTAAAAAAAGAAATAAATGAAATATCTTATCATTTGGTGGACATGAAAATTTGTATTTTGGATCTCGAATTGTATCAAGAAATATTCTAGTGTCATGCGCCGATCCTTCCCATCCAGCCATAACAATGGTAAAACACATATTAAAACCACATGCTACCATAACATTTTGAGTCGGGACACATTTTCTTCTAATATGGGGAATTTGTTCTTTTGGTGAAAGAATAGCAGTAATATGAGTACCATCAATTGCACCTATGCAATCTTAAACAAATAATCGTATTAGTCTTATGCATATTTTTAATCGACCAAAAATTTTAAAACATAATAATATAATATTCATTTTTAACCTTAAAATGCGACATATACCTAGAATCATTACGTATTTTTCGAGTATTGAGCTAAAAAAATGATCTTCTAGTGTAATTAGATCAATGGCCATCTTTGAAACTTTCTCAAGCACAATTATAAAGTATCGACTTATTGTTGCTCTAGACCTTTTGCACCGATGCCCAATATGTACAAAAAAATTCCCAACATTTCACAAGAAGATATGTGTTTTGAAGTTAGTAAGTTGTATCTTGTCTCAAAAACTCTTAGTAAACTTATGAATACAATTTTAGACATCCTAAAATTAATCATACAATGTGATTCATGACTGTCAAAGATCCCTCGGATCTATGCTTTACTTGACTGTTTTGAATCCATGTGTGGTTGCTTCAATATATACTTCTCATAATATAATTACACGGAAGAAGATGCAACAACAAATAATCTATAAAAACATTCCATGCATTGTAATATCTCTTTCTTTTCCCTTTCATCATCACTTTCATCACCGTTGAAATTGTCAACTATACTCATCACTTGTGAACAAATTTTATATCCAAAATCAATTATAAACAACTATTGATAAAACTAGATTACACATAAATAAGTAGAATATAAATTCAATATCCAAAAACCAAACATAAACAACTATTGATAAAACTAGTTTAGCATTGTTGTTTAGTCACATAGTAGATATCTCTAGACCCTAGAAAACTAAAAAATTTTCAACTATCCTCCATTTCCGTCTTAAGTCACAAAGCTCTAATCTTGGGATTAATTGATAAAAACATAATTCGCTTGTCCTTATTGAGTAATAATCTCAATGATAAAAAATATAGAGGACTAGTTTCTGGAACTTCCTTCGACATGCTATCAAACACTTTGATTGCTTGTGGAATACTATAAGGATCTATAACATGAGTCAAACTAGATGTAGCTTGACTCATATTTTTAGTTGCATTGCATAATTTTTCCATTTGACTAAATAATCTTGTAGCCCTTCCAATTTGCTTTGAGGATTTCTTCCTTCCAGTTTTAAAACGTGAAGTTGATATCTTAGGTGTTTTTCTTTTTTAATCATTTCCATCAATGTGAACATCATTTCTCACATTTTCTTCCTCATTCTCTTCAGGTATTTAATTGTCAAAATACTCAAAAAATTTACAACGGAGTGTACCAGAAGAAGGTGCTCATGCTTTATCACATGTTGCAACTACTCCCATGAACATTTGGTCTAACTTCCCTTCGAATTCAGGATCAATGCTCGATGTTTTAAATTTTTAGCTTCAGGTACAACCTACATATAAAATAGTAATTTAATAAAAGAAATTATCAATAACCTCATAAATAAGAAAAAATAAAAATATCCAGAATTATTAGTGTACCTTTAGGCTACTTTCCCACCAATCATCCGACGCATCAAATGTTTTTTTTATAGGATTCCATCCTAGACCAGTATCTCTATCTTTAAGTTTCTTCCAAGCCTTCCATTCTTTTTTTAAGGCATTTCACCTATTTTTAAGTTATCTTCGTGAATAAGTCTTACCTGTTTTTTTCTCGAAATTGGTCATTATTTTCAACCATCCATCATTTGTGAAATGAATACTAGGTCTATTGCTTTTCAATATCTCTTTAATACAAATATCACAAAATATTTCTGTCAATCTCTTATCCTACCATGCTATGACTTTTTCACCACTAACTTCAACCATCGAAGTACTCATCTATTGTGTATGTGAACATATTCGTTTCAGCCAATAAAGCAATCAAGAAAATCAAATGTCACATAAGTATATTTTATTTGACTTTGATTAGAGGCGGAAAAAAAATTAAATTTATCATTGCATTAAACTTTAAATGAATTTCTGACTCTAAATCTCGCAATTAGTTGCAACTACTAAAAAAATGAGAAAAAAAATTTAAAATAATAGTTGGCTATCTCACCATGATAGATCCATTTCAACTTAGGGAAGGAACAAATCAAAATCCATTGCACATTCGTGTCAAATACGTTATTCTATGAAACTTTCAGAAATAAATTTGGATCCTTATTTCTTTACTAAAAAATTACAAAGGTAATTAACCTTTTCTAAGTTAAATTTATAGCTTCATACTGCAAATCAACCCTTAATTATATAAGTTAGGCATTTTGTTTTTATAATTGACACCAAAGAATGTTCCATCTAGAATTAATATTGCTATATTTAGATGTATCCATTAGTCCATGCTTATGAATATTTTCATTTAACAAAAGAAAGGAAAAAACAAAGTAAAATAGCCTTATTCAAATTAATCTTAGATGCATATAATAATCAAACTAGTATTTATTTTTAAAAAATATTATTATAATTGAATAACAAGGAATATAAACCTTTTTTTATAATAATGTTTTTAATTTGAATCGCATGTGTTTCATTTCTAGACTTTCATTTTTAATTTGGAAAGAATTATTCCAGTTGTTGATGTTTGACTTTGTTTCTGTTTCTCTTACTTTCTCCATTCTAATCTCCTCTTCTGCTTTCTTTATCTACTATTCAGATTTTCTTAACATAAATAAGACTAAGAATAGCATTAAACAAAGTAAATTCTTTCATGAGTTAAAGTTTTAGGTTTTATTTTCGTATCCTCCCAAGTTCTTATTTTGAAGAGACAACTATAAAGACCCTTTGTTTTAAATTGCAATTAGTTTTCAAGTTTCCTAGCTAGTTGATTGTCTTTTTCTTCTTGTTGTTTAATCATTGTAGTCAATGTTCTTTGCATGGTAGTCTACAGATTATTTGTTAATTTCTACAATTTACTATCATTTTTACATTGATTTTTCTTATGTAACAGACTTGTCAAAGAAGGATATGAGCTAAGAAAAGCTGAAATATATAAAACTTAGCAAATCCTACTATCCACATCTTCTCTTTGACCCTTGCTACTGTATTTTGAAGAATCAAACCTTTTGATTTGTATAAAATACCAACATCTAATCTAATCTAATCAAATATAATAGCAAAGTCAAGAAGATGTCAGAAAAAACAGATAACAGGTTCAAGATGTCAAAAAACTAGGGTACAAGGTTGGCCTTCCCAGGTTTCTACTTAAGGGCTCAGAGGATTTAACAACAACATCAAAGTCAAATACCAGAATATATTCCAAGCATAACAACCAAGAGTTAAATGAAATCCTATTAGCATAATTTAACACAAGTTAAATGAGGAAAAAAAATTATACCGTGGAAGCTCATCGGTGGAAGCTCACCTAAAATGGGGAAAAAAACAAAAAAATTAAATGGTAAGTTAAAATGAGAAGATGAGATTAGGGAGATTAGAAAGAGAGTAAGTGAGTGAGAGCACTTTACCTTGAAGATCTTGAAGAAAATGGAAGGAAAATAAAAAAGAATAGAGAGAAGAAGATGGAAGGAAAATAAAAAAGATCCAGAGAGAAGATGGAAGGAAAATAAAAAAGAACTAGAGAGAAGAAGAAATGAAGAAGAAACATGAAAAATAATAATGACAAAAAAGTAATTAATTAGCCAAAAGCACTTTTGGCCTAGAAAAAGTTAAAAATTTCGACTTTTTCAACGGGGAAAAATAACTTCTTAAATGGGTTTTTTAAGTTCAATTGAAGTTTGTTCAATAAGTTCAGGGAAAATCGCTTTTTCATTGAAAAACGCTTTTTGGAAGCATAGGTAAACAAGGTCTTAGTCTATTTTCAAAAAATACTTGGTGTTTTACCACCTTTCTTACAAAATAATATAATTAATTCAAAATTGGTTGGTTTATAAATTATTTACTCATTTAAAAACTCATTTTTCAACAATGCAATGGAAAAGTGATAATAACAATGTTTTAATGAAAATCATGTTTCATGCATTATAATAAAAAAAAACTCGATGTTTTAATAGCCTAAAAATACCATGCATACCCCGAATAAACTTGAAACTAAGTCTCGTGCCACAGTTTAAATAAGATCTTACAATTCTCAAATAATAGGAACTTTAAATAATAATAAGTAAAAAAAATATTTATAAATCTTCAATCTAAGACAAGCCCTCCAATTTGTCGATTCCGTCTCTTAGCTTGGTGAGTTGTCTGTAAAGATGTAAAGTAAAGGAGAGTGAGTTCTAACGCTAAGTGTGAGTTTGTTCACAAGAAAATCGAAACAAAATCGTAGGTAAAGCACGTGGATAAGCAATTATGATAATAATCACAATCATAAAGTATTTTACATTAACGATTTATCATATCATCATTACACTATTTCATAAAACATAATTTCAAATGCACGTGCTAATGTATGGCAATGCAAGTTCAATTTATCAGAAAGGTCCTACCCAACTTCGTTCATACCTCACTTATGAGTTCCCAAAACTCATCTACCATATCACTCCAGGTTGTGGATGAACCACCGCTGATTTGTAGATAAACCGCCACTTGTGGATTCACAACGTAATTACAGATAAAGTTGCCATTGGGTTTGTAAAAATTGTGGGTAAACCACCAGTATTTTTTTTTATAAAAACATTTACAGACAAGCTACCATTTGGTTCAAGATCGAATCACATATTTACAGTTACTGCCACTTGTTGTGAGTGCACAACATATTTGCACATTAAACAAACTGCCACTTGGTTTGTGGATGAGCCACCACTTGTATGTAGATTATTAAACTACCACTCTTCCTCCATACAAATCATCTCACCCCATGCAATGCTATATGGTATAATTTAAAAGATCATAATGCAAAAATTCGTAGGCATGATTAACACTTATTCCGTTCAACGCTAACAATAGACATGTTCATTATGTATTTTGTAGGGCGATGGTAGTAATAGCTCTTCCTAATTTATCAATGACACTTTAACAGTAGGCATGGTCACTTTTGCATGTTTATTCATGGCATCATAACAATTCAATAAATCAATTTCGATAAACACATTATAGCAGTCATCATTCAAGTATATAAAGTATAGATTTTTCCTATAAACATTAATTCAAGGATTAATTAAGTGCACAAAAACTCCTAGGAACACTTCAAGGATCAAGCAGAGACTAAACTGAACAAAACATAAATTTTTAGGCAAAATTATAAAACAGGGGGCACATGGTCGTGTAGAAAGGTTACATGGTCGTGTAAAAGCTGAGGCTGTACGGAACACGCAAAATTAGACTACAAAGGAGACATTGTTGTGTGGAAAGGTTTAGGTCGTATGGTTTATGAACTACACTAGGGTTTCAAAAAAATATGGTCGTGTGAGGGGTTGGTGACCCTATTCCGTGGCATGGTTTGCCCTAATTTTCTCGTAAAAGACTACATACCTTTCATCGGGATCTCGAATGGCATCCCCCATGTTTAAATCTAGTTTAAAACACCTATAACGGGTACTTCAAATAACATTTATGTAACACCTCATACCTGATTCAATCATCGGACCCAAGCTACATGATTCTACAAAAGATAATAAAACAATTACATGTCAATCCGATATTTAACAATAAAAACAGTCATTAAAACGTTCATAATTCAAGTATGCTTTGGTTTGCACATCAATCTGATTCTGAAACGAGCTTACGAAAGCTTTAATCATCCCAGGAATAAATACGGACTTAATTGTAAACTTGACAAAAGACATGGAAATTTTAGTAAACAGGGGTCACACAGTCGTGTGGCCTAGCCCTGTGAAAAGCTATGTCCGTGTATGCATGAATCACACGGTCATGTGGTTAGGACGTGTAACCATTTGTGTTTGTATGGAAAATATGCAATCCGAAAATCAATAGAGCACATGCGTGTCATTAGCTTGTGTGTGACACACGACCGTGTGTCAAACTGTGTGTACAGGAAAAAGAACCTAATGCACAATTTGGCTCAACCTTACACCAAGACTTATAATGCATTCATTTACTAACATTAACACATGTTCAAATATGTACATTTCATGCCCAAAATATAACTTATAAAGCATTTCTAATTATTTAACCAATATGCCATAATTGACACCTCAATCAACTAAACTATTCTGATCTATTCACTCATAATTTATGCATTCATCCAACTATCACTTAGCACACATTCGAGCTAGTCATCCACATTTTCATATCATACGAGTATAAGTATGGTTCAACTTACCAAAACAATTTCATAAACTTTAATGTAATGCCCAAATAAGCATACCAAAAATGGGTAAATTCATAAATTTGAACACAAAACAAACACACACACATATAAATATATACCACACTTATTATGTAATGCCCCGTACCCGAGACCATTGCCGGAGTCGAACACGAGGTGTTAACGGACTTAATTCATTACTTAAACAGCTCATACAATTCATTTTAAAATTTCCAGACAAGCTGGCTAACTCCATCACAATCTCTTTAAAAATCATATCTCGAGTTCCGAAACTCGAAATCCAATTTCGTAAATTTTTCCTGAAACTAGACTCATATATCTATCTAGTAATTTTTTTCTAGAATTTTTGGTCAGGCCAATTATTATAGTTTATTAGCTAAAGTCTCCCCTGTTTCAGGGTTCGACTACTCTGACCTCTGTGTATTACGAATTAGATATCTCCCTATACAGAGCTTCAATGACTATTTAGTTTGTCTCTAATAAAACTATACTCAAAAAGGAATCTTTACATATAAAGCATGACTTCTAATTATCTTTGTAAAATTTATGGTGAATTTCCAAAGTCAGAACAGGGGATCCAGAAATCGCTCTGGCCCTATTTCACAAAAATTTAAACATCTCATAAAATATAGCTCATATACCTGTTTTGCTTCTTCCATATGAAAATAGACTTATCAAGCTTCGATTCCATCACTTATTCATTATTTAATTCCATTTGTACTATTTTTAGTGATTTTTCAAATTCACGTCACTACTGCTGTCTGAATCTATTTTATGATAAATTTTACCTATTTCATGGTTTCCATGGATTAGCTAGCAATTTGACATACATAACACCAAATATGATCATGATTAGCCATTCCAATGGCTAATCATTACCAAGCATTTCCATACCACTCAATAACCATATCATAAGACCATATATACAAAATGATTATAATGCTATACATGCCATACTCAAAATATACAAGCCATTATGCCAAGATGGTATACGGATAGTGTGAGCGAGCCTTCGACCGTTCCCGATTTCCGAGCTGGCTTGTCAAAACTACAAGGAATGAAAAGGAGGGAGTAAGCATAAATGCTTAATAAGTTCACATGCAAATAGCAAGTAACATAACCATATAAGCAAACATAAAACATCATTTGCATAATCATCACCAAGACATTCATATTACATTTTCATTTATCATCTTACCATATTGTTGTTATATCGATTTTTCAACCTGAGGGTTAAGTACATACCTGTTCAAAGTACCCATTTCACAACACTTACCAATACGTCCCTTTCGTCTTGAGTATTCCTCCATTTCAGTAGAACTTTACCCATTGAACACATCGGAATATAATTCGGATACATGGAAAGTTTGCACATAAGTGCCACATATGTAGCCAAGCTACCTTGTAACCCGCCAATAAGCGAACTCGGACTCAACTCAACGAGCTCGGGCGTTCGCATACATAAGTGAACTCGGACTCAACTCAACGAGTTCGGACATTCGCATCCATAAGTGAACTCGGACTCAACTCAACGAGTTCGGACATTCGCATCCATAAGTGAACTCGGACTCAACTCAACGAGTTCAGATGCCCAAATATCCTAGTGACATGTCACTTGTATCCTAATCTATTCCTAAGGTTCAACGGGACCTTTTTCCCAATCATGTGTCTCAACCATCTTCTACGGAATGCCGATACCGATACTCGGTAGTATTTCACATTTTCCAAGTATATCACACAATTTGACATATTATCAAACAATTATCACGAGTATAATATTTCATAATAATTATCATATCATTTAAATAACATAAAAACATTTAAAATAATAACTATGTTACCAACATTTACATATGAACTTACCTCGTATGCAAAAATGGCTACTTTTACCATTTCGTCCACAACTTGGTATTTTCCCCATTTTAGCCCGAATTTCAGTTTTCCTTGCTCTATCATTTAAAATATAGTCTAATTAAGACTCACATTATTCAAATTTACCCAAAATCATATTTTGGAAAAATTACAATTTTGCCCCTAAACTTTTGCATATTTACACTTTTTTCCCAAAGCTCGTAAATTAAACTTCAGCCTATTTTCTTATGTTTTATGACATGCTGATCATTTTTCCCTTCTATGGCAACATCAAATTCTCACTCTAACATGTACTTATGACTATTAGGTATTTTTACCAATTAAGCCCTTTTGCTCGTTTTCACTTAAAACCGAGTAGCACAAGTTGTCTAACATAATTTAAAACCTCATATTCTATCATAAAACACCAAAACACAAAAATTTCACCTATGGGTATTTTTCCAAATATAAACCCTAGGTTAAATTATTGCTAGCATAAGCTAAATCAAGCTACCGGGAATCCAAAAACGTAAAAATCATTAAAAACGAGGCTAGAACGGACTTACAATCAAGCTTGGAAGCTTGAAAAACCCTAGCCATGGTTTCTCCTTGCTATATTCGGCCATGGGGTTGAAGATGAGCAAAATTGGCTTTTAATTTTGTATTTTAATTCATTTTACCCCTAAATGACCAAAATGCCCTTACTACTAAACTTTCCAAAAATTCCATCCATGTCTAATTTTTGTCCATAGACTTAGAAATTGGTAAAATTTCTATTTAAGACCTCCTAATTAATATTTCAAAACAATTTCATACTAGAAACTTCTAGAATACAAGTTTTGCAAATTATTCGATTTAGTCCCTAATTTCAATTTAAGCACTTTATGCATAAAATTTCTTCACGAAATTTTCACACAATCATGAAATTATATCATAGACCTTAAAATAATCATAAAATAATTATTTCTATCTCGGATTTTGTGGTCACAAAACCACTATTCCGACTAGGCCCAAAATCAAGATATTACAACTCTCCCCCCTTCAGGGATTTTCGTCCCCGAAAATCTTACCAGAAAAGTGGTCTTCACTTTTAATCTCATATTCGGTGCCGAAGAACTTGCACTTAGACTGTACCTCTAATACATCTCTTCAATTTCTCATATGATCTAAAAGCTTACAGTCTCAACTCTCAACTGTTCTTAAATTTTCAACCCTTCTCAGTTTCCCATGATATCATGACATAAAACCCGGATTTCAACTTGATTTAATGGATAACGGAATTCCAAGAAATCAAACAATCAAAGAGACCTGAAATTCCATGAATCTGATGAGTAGGAATTCATTCAATACAGATATGATTTATAGATCTCGCCAAACATTTAACAATAGGATACATCACATTTTCCTCTTTCCGCCATAGAAATAATTCTGATATGGCCTCAAGAATAATCTTTCTCATTTCCATCTCAATATCAACACTGACAAGGATAATTTTGATAGATCCCAATGATTGGCTTTAACCCCTTTAACAACTCCGATTTTATGTAACATCGGATGCTCTAAACTATCACATTACCTCACTGTCTTGAAACACATCACAATTCATACAACAATACATTACTGAAAGTCAGGAAGTTTTTGCTCAATGTAGACTAGTCTAGTTCAGACGCTTCGGTTACCAATATTCTCATCTATCCGAACTTTGTCAACATGTAATAAACTTTTCAGCTTTCACAAGATGGAAACCTTATCATTCGTAGTGACTTAAACTAATATCCAACTCTTTTCTAATAAATATACACTTCTCGTTCAAACTATTTACTCTTTTATCCGTACAAAATGAAATTCTATTATCAGACTTGGGAAAAATAATCCTGACATAATTGTCACATGAAATCTTTCAAATAAATAATTTACCATACCGACTGAAACTCACGCTTTTATCACTTATGCCTTTATTGATGTCAAATCCTTACACAGAAATTAGAAAAAATCCCAATACTAAAATCACCACATTACTAAGATCAAATTAGAAGTATAGTCATATTTTACATGATTATCACGAGCTGAAGAACCCACTTCGAACATGAGTCGTAATTGACAAATTATGGAACAAAAATAACAAGAAAACCGAATAAAGAAATCCAAGATAGAGAAACTCGGAATAAAGAAACCTAGAATAAAGAGATCCAGGATAAAAAAACCCAAGATACGATACTATGCCGGAGAATCGAAAACCAAACTCATAGAGAAAATATGGAATACCCGATAATTCTTCAAAGAAAGAAAGTCCAGAAGAAAACATCATTTAATCCCGCTGAAATCAAATATAACAAGATCAATATATCTTCCCATACATATATATCAGATGAAGCATCAAGTAGAAGAAACAGAATCATAATATCATACGTATTCTCTCATCAATTCTTATCAGACGAAGTGAAATAGAATACCCGATGAAATAGAGCAATATAAATTATAAACCAGTCAGACTACCAATGCTTTTATCCAACACCAGAATTAGAAGACATTCCCATATAACAAGAATTTCTTCAGAAGATCAATAGCCATAGAAATAATTTTGAGAACAGGTAAACACATAGAACATCTCAAAAGAGACTGCTAAATCTGTCCAGTCATAACTGTCACACTCAGATAGTTCACATTTCAATTATCATTTCCCCAACTAGTTCTGCCGTCACAAATTTCATATTAAACCATTCACTAAAGAAGGCCAATTCTGAATAAATTTTGATTTACACTTTTCTCGACCTTGCACCTGAGTAATTCGGTTTACCAAAGAGAATTCCTTTTCTAACTGGGACAGTACATAACTCCAATAATCTTTACGTCAATCCGATACTTTACTGGCTCTGACTTTACTTATCAGCTCATTTTCAATCTCTAATCATACTTATAATTATTCTATCACTGTACTCTTTGGGTTCTCAACTGGAAACTTATTCAATACAAATCTCATGAAATTCCATTATAAGTACCACTTCGGTAAGGGGGAGAGGTTGTAGGACCTCTGACTCGACTTTCTTATACATACACATATGACACAACTTCCATCATCATAGTAACATCATCAAAATCATGTCATTCATTCATGTTGGCTTACACCAATTTTCCTATTGTCCCATTTAGACAATATACTTATGCATACATTCTATGTTTTCTAGACAACTTTACTTATCCATTCATTTAATTAAATTAATTCATGCTCATGACATTATATAAGGCCAAACAAACATAGATATTTGCATCACAATCACAACTTTCATTTCGTGCATCATCATGTACATATCATTACAATCATATAATTCAGTCCAACAATTTAACATAGATAAGTTCATTTCATTATAATCCTTTATCTCATAAAAATTATATATCATTAACATTTATCAAAATTCGACGTCCAAATCAAGGACATTTTCACTCGTATCATAATATTATGACCTTTATTCATACCTCTACTACTTTCTATTTATTCTGTTTATCTTATCAAGTAAGCCACATACACTACATCATATGAGCATTAAGCAAATATGAATATTTATCACATATGTATCATAAACCTTTATTCATACTTTTTTGAACCGAGATTTATCATAATCATAATTTTACTCAAATACCTTCACATAACATTGAACATGGTCGGCACAGCTCGGTTGGAGAGTACCCTGTCTAAATAAGACGGTACTCATACGCGTCGGAAGACATCACACTATCACAGATCAGTGGCATGTATAGCTAAACTTTTACACATGCTAGGTTAGTCCGAGAATCGACTAAACCTGCTCTGATACCACTAAATGTAATACCCCGTACCCGAGACCGTTTCCGGAGTCGAACACGAGGTGTTAACGGACTTAATTCATTACTTAAACAGCTCATACAATTCATTTTAAAATTTCCAAACAAGCTGGCTAACTGCATCACAGTCGCTTTAAAAATAATATCTCGAGTTTCGAAACTTGAAATCCAATTCCGTAAATTTTTCCTGAAACTATACTCATATATCTATCTACTAATTTTTTTCTAGAATTTTTGGTCAGGCCAGTTAGTACAGTTTATTAGTTAAAGTCTCCCCTGTTTCAGGGTTTGACTACTCTGACCTCTGTGTATTACGAATCCGATATCTCCCTGTACAGAGCTTAAATGACTATGCCATTTGTCTCTAATAAAACTATACTCGATAAGAAATCTTTACATATAAATCATGACTTATAATTATCTTTGTAAAATTTATGGTGAATTTTCAAAGTCAGAACAGGGGATCCAGAAATCGCTCTGGCCCTGTTTCACAAAAATTTAAACATCTCATAAAATATAGCTCATATACCTGTTTTGCTTCTTCCATATGAAAATAGACTCATCAAGCTTCGATTCCATCACTTATTCATTATTTAATTCCATTTCTACTATTTTTAGTGATTTTTCAAATTCACGTCACTACTGCTGTCTGAATCTATTTTATGATAAATTTTACCTATTTCATGGTTTCCATGGATTAGCTAGCAATTTGACATACATAACACCAAATATGATCATGATTAGCCATTCCAATGGCTAATCATTACCAAGCATTTCCATACCACTCAATAACCATATTATAAAACCATATATACAAAATGATTATAATGCTATACATGTCATACTCAAAATATACAAGCCATTATGCCAAGATGGTATACGGATAGTGTGAGCGAGCCTCCGACCGTTCCCGATTTCCGAGCTGGCTTGTCAAAACTACAAGGAATGAAAAGGAGGGAGTAAGCATAAATGCTTAATAAGTTCACATGTAAATAGCAAGTAACATAACCATATAAGCAAACATAAAACATCATTTGCATAATCATCACCAAGACATTCATATCACATTTTCATTTATCATCTTACCATATTGTTGTTATATCGATTTTTCAACCCGAGGGTTAAGTACATACCTGTTCAAAGTACCCATTTCACAACACTTACCAATACGTCCCTTTCATCTTGAGTATTCCTCCATTTTAGTAGAACTTTACTCGTTGAACACATCGGAATATAATTTGGATACATGGAAAGTTTGCACATAAGTGCCACATATGTAGCCAAGCTACCATGTAACCCGCCAATAAGCGAACTCGGACTCAACTCAACGAGCTCGGGCGTTCGCATCCATAAGTGAACTCGGACTCAACTCAACGAGTTCGGACATTCGCATCCATAAGTGAACTCGGACTCAACTCAACGAGTTCGGACATTCGCATCCATAAGTGAACTCGGACTCAACTCAACGAGTTCAGATGCCCAAATATCCTAGTGACATGTCACTTGTATCCTAATCCATTCCTAAGGTTCAACGGGACCTTTTTCCCAATCATGTGTCTCAACCATCTTCTACGGAATGCCGATACCGATACTCGGTAGTATTTCACATTTTCCAAGTATATCACACAATTTGACATATTATCAAACAATTATCACGAGTATAATATTTCATAATAATTATCATATCATTTAAATAACATAAAAACATTTAAAATAATAACTATGTTACCAACATTTACATATGAACTTACCTCGTATGCGAAAATGGCTACTTTTACCATTTCGTCCACAACTTGGTATTTTCCCCATTTTAGCCCGAATTTCAGTTTTCCTTGCTCTATCATTTAAAATATAGTCTAATTAGGACTCACATTATTCAAATTGACCCAAAATCATATTTTGGAAAAATTACAATTTTACCCCTAAACTTTTGCATATTTACACTGTTTCCCCAAAGCTCGTAAATTAAACTTCAGCCTATTTTCTTATGTTTTATGACATGCTGATAATTTTTTCCTTCTATGGCAACATCAAATTCTCACTCTAACATGTACTTATGACTATTAGGTATTTTTACCGATTAAGTCCTTTTGCTCGTTTTCACTTAAAACCTAGTAGCACAAGTTGTCTAACATAATTTAAAATCTCATATTCTATCATAAAACACCAAAATACACAAATTTCACCTATGGGTAATTTTCCAAATATAAACCCTAGGTTAAATTATTGCTAGCATAAGTTAAATCAAGCTACTGGGACTCCAAAAACGTAAAAATCATTAAAAACGAGGCTAGAACGGACTTAAAATCAAGCTTGGAAGCTTGAAAAACCCTAGCCATGGTTTCTCCTTGCTATATTCGGCCATGGGGTAGAAGATGAGCAAAATTGACTTTTAATTTTGTATTTTAATTCATTTTACCCCTAAATGACCAAAATGCCCTTACTACTAAACTTTCCAAAAATTCCATCCATGTCCAATTTTTGTCCATAGACTTAGAAATTGGTAAAATTTCTATTTAAGACCTCCTAATTAATATTTCAAAACAATTTCATACTAGAAACTTCTAGAATACAAGTTTTGCAAATTATTCGATTTAGTCCCTAATTTCAATTTAAGCACTTTATGCATAAAATTTCTTCACGAAATTTTCACACAATCATGCAATCATATCATAGACCTTAAAATAATCATAAAATAATTATTTCTATCTCGGATTTTGTGGTCACGAAACCACTACTCCGACTAGGCCCAAAATCAGGATATTACATATTACATGTCGCTTCTAATTGAACCAAGATAAACCAAAGATTACTAAAAGAGATGCTGGATAGTGTGAGCTCTGGAAGTGATCCAATAGTCAAGTTTCGCAAAGATGCAACTACAACATACAGGAAAATAAAATGTGGTAAGCATTGACATGCTTAGTAAGTTTATAGGTACATAAACAATAGTCTTACCTTAGATTCACATTTAAGTAAATAGAATTAACTAGTTAAGTCGCTTTCCTGTCAAGACATTTTACAACAGCAAGGTGAGTATATCACGAATCAAATCATATAATCTTCCCAAATCCATTCAATGTGATACATAACAGTATCATTTAGTTAAAACTATAAAACTTGTGAATCAAGTTAATCAATTGATCATATCTATTCATGAACACATTCTTCTCAACTCATCACATATACAATCAATTTTTTTTCTTTTAAACCAATAGTCCTGTCACTACATGTTACATTCCCAAAGTAAGCATTTTATACATATAAATTGTAAAATTTCCAGTCATTTTGATATCATTTCAAAACAAATTTTAAACACATACTCATCATTCATTCAATTTCATCAGTGAACATTTTAATAGTCATACAAACATATCATTTCCAAGCAATTTGTGAAGTCATTCAATATACATTCTTTTAACAGATAACCCGATGAACTATAGCAAAATAATTCGGATACTCAGCCATCCACCCAAAATACGCCAGAATGCTCAAATGAGCTAAACCAACCAAGAACACACTTGGGCACTGAGTGCCAAGCCCGAAGGCTAACATCCCTCCAGAAACATGTCTGGGCACTAAGTGTCAAGCCCGAAGGCTACACATCCTCTCCCAGAAACACGCCTGAATCACTGTAAATATAACTCGGCAATCTGCAACAAATTCTGGATATCGGTACATTTAGTGAACATATAAACATATCATTTTTCATCATCTCATCTCATATAAAACTCGTACATCAAGCGATATAACCTTATGACATGCCAATTGTATCCTAATTGTTTACTACATTCAAACAAGCATTTAAACATGATTGGTAATATTTATAAATCAAGGGCACTTTCATGTTCTCAGTACACATGTTATAAACAAGTTACATTCATTTCGAATCCATATGAATCATGTTTCACAAGTAATCAACAATTCCCAATCAGGTCCTTATTAACTTTAGCATTAGTTTGTTACATTTCAAATCCCAACTCATAATATTAACAACATATATATATACTCACAATTCAGTAGTAAACATGTATAAATTCATTTTTATACCCTATGAACTTATCTAATGTATTCGGATAATAAATTGATTTGTAAGGATTATTCTACAATTTTCCCTTTTCCCCGATTTTCTTCCGTACGATTCAATCCTTAATCTATATAATAATTCATTTCAGTTTATCAGCTTTTAACACTTTAAACCATATGAATTCATGAATATAATATCTTTTACTCATTTTGCACAATTTCCCAAAAATTTTGCATTTTAATAAATTTAGTCATTAAAACTAAAACTATTATATCTTTCAAATTCAACTTTTGATTTTCAATCCAATTACAAATTCATCACCGTACAACCCTCTAAAATAAAATTTTCAGAAATTTCATGACAAATTTTACATTATTACAATTTGGACTTTATACACAAAACTAACAAAATTTACTTTACAAATTAGTCCCTATTCACAACTAAACTCACAAACATACTATTAAACATCAAAAGCTTCAATTTTTATCAATGACAACATTTTAAAAATTTAATAGTTTTGAAAACAAAAGTAGGAATTAACTAAATTAAGCTATAACGATCTCAAAAACATAAAATTTATGAAAAACGGATTTAATTTGCTTACCATGCAAGAGGGCCGGTTGAGCTAAAAGAAAAACTTATGGCTTTCTTATGGTTTCTTAGTGTTTTTGGTTGGAGGAAGAAGAAATGAAAGTGGATGATACCTTTTTTTTTTAATTATAACATATAATTTAATTTAATTATAAAATAACATAAAAATCAATTTAATCAAGTACACTAAATGTCCAAGCTATCATATTATGGTCTAAATACCATATAAGTCCTCCCACCTTTACTATTTAAGACATTTAACTAATAAAATCAATAATGATTAAGTTTTACATTTTTTACGATTAGTTATTTTTCCTTAATTAACTATCAAATCATCAAAATTTTCAGATCAAACTTCAATTCACTTGTACAATAACTCCGTAAATATTTAACAAAAATATTTACTAGTCTGGTTTATGAAAACAATGTCCTGATACCTTATTTTTTAAAACTAATAACTTTCATTACGAACCACTTGTACTTTGACTGATTAACTAGTTAATAGAATTTATCAAATCAAGTTCACAATAACACTATATTTAACTCATAAATATTAAATAATATTATTTACAGGCTCACTCGTCGGAGTCGTGGTCTCGAACCATAATTTTCGACACCACTGAAAAATGGGTTGTTACAATTTATACACAGGTTAAGGTTTGTTTTCTATGATTTGTCAAGATTCAACGATATTAACGAAAGATTTGTCAAGAATCGTGAAATACTGACTAATTAATTTGAAAGATCAATATCGGATAAAAATTTTGCAAAATGTGGGGTTCTAACTTTAGATCAAGATGCACTTATTGAACTTTGATGGAATTTCAGAGGTTTTCAATGATGAATCCAACAACCAGTAGGGAATCAATTTATTTGGGATTGATTTGATATCTAAAGCAAGAATAATTTCAGCAATGGAGAGAAAATTTGATATAAAGAAAATAATGAAAAAGAAATATAAAAAGATATAGGGAGAGAGAAGAGAAATTCTAAATGGAATGGAAAAAGAAAACATAATCCTAGTATAATTAGGGAAAAAAAAGACTAAATAGTTAGGGTTTTCAAACTTTAAGGGGCTTCATGATAATTTCCCCTATTTTAAAGAAATAAAAGGAAAGGGATTTGGGAGGTTGGAACCTAATTGTGCAAAGGAAGGAGTAAGCGCTTAACCATTTTAGTTGCTTCCAATTCTTAAAAGTAAAAATAAAAAATATGAGAAAAGTATGATTTAAACTTAAGACCTCTAAAAAATATACAAACTACTTAATCATTAAACCGAAAGCTTATCTCTTATTTATTCATTACAACTAATCCCTTATAATTTAGGCTGTGACATGAATACTTTGAAATTTTTTAATTTGTAGAAGGAATTTAATTTTAAAAGTATAAGCAAATTTATGAAATTATATAAAAATATATTTTAAAAATAAAATTAAAAATTAAAAATAATTGCCAAATATTATAGAACAATGTTAAAAAAAATTAGCCAATCCAAGCTTAATGGTGGTGATGGTGGTAAATTTTTTTTTGCAATTTTGTGTTGTTTGATATATGAATTAATTACTTCTGTGAAAATAAAATAAAATAAATAAAATAAAAAACACACAATTTTACGTGGAACCCTTTCGAGAAAAAACTATGGGTAGAGGAGAAGAAAATTTATTATGTCAAATTCGAATAATTAGAAGAGGAATAGACTATGAGAATAATTATAAAAGGAATAGACTATATCTATATATAGGCATGTAAAATCATATTCTAATAGGAGCGTAGTAAGATTGAAACACTTTATTCTAATCAATATAGAATAGATGGAGTTTAATAAGGTTTAAAAAACCTTATTCTAAAATAAAATAAAAGAAGTGTAGTTCTATATGTATTTTACTTTTATTTTATTTTACCACTGTATTTTATTTAAATAAGGATTCGAGTCACTTAATTCTAACAATCTCCACCTTGACACGAATTCTCAATGAACAAGTTCTTCATCGCGAACTCTCAATGAACAAGTTCTCCACCTCTTCCACAAAACCCCTTAAGGGTTTAACTTCAATAATGAACACCAACCAAGTCTAAGCGATGCTCAAACTTGGTTATAAGAAGTGACTTAGTCACCATATTTGCAAGATTTTCATGAGTATTAATTTTGCTCACAACAATAACATCACGAGCAATAATATCATGAACAAAATGATACTGAACATCAATATGTTTTGTTCTCTCATGAAACATTTGATCTTTTGTAAAGAAGATTGCACTCTGACTATCACTAAATACTGTATTGATTTGAAGATCTTCATTGAGTTCATTAATGAGTCTCTTCAACCAAAGCTTATTTACAAGCCTCAGTAATTGCCATGTACTCAGCTTCAGTGGTAGACAAAGCGACTGTAGTTTGCAAAGTGGCTTTTCAACTGATTACACAACCTCTGATTGTAAAGACATAACCTGTGAGAGATATTCTTCTATCAAGGTCTTTAGCAAAATCAGTATCAACATACCCAATAACTCAATCTCTAGTTCTTCCAAACTGTAAGCAAACATCAGTAGTACCTCGTAAGTATCTTAAAATCTACTGAATTACTTTTCAATGTTATTTATCGAGATTTTCCATGTATCTGCTAACTGCACTGGCTGCATATGATAAATTTAGACGTGAACAAACTATAGCATACATGAAAGATCCCACAGCATTAGAGTATAGAACATGTGACATGAACTCAATCTCATCACCTGATTGTGGAGACAAAGCCGATGAAAGTCTGAAATGGACAGCTAAAGGAGTACAACAGGTTTAGCACTCTGCATCTTGAACCTACAAAGAACTTTTTCAATATACCATTTCTGACTTAGGTATAATTTTCTTGCTTTTCTATCTTTGAGAATATGCATACCAAGTATATTCTTTGCTGGTCCCAAATCTTTCATCTCAAATTCTTCACTTAGTTGGGCTTTAACCTTTCTTATCTCTCATTTATCTTTTGCTCTATCAAAATGTCATCAATAGAAAGAAGTAGATACATAAAAGAACCATTACTGTTTTTCTTAAAGTAAAGATAACTGTCAAAACTGCTTCTTTTGAAGTCATGAGAAGTCTTGTCCCATTGTCTTGGTGATTGTTTCAAACCGTAAAAGGGACTTTTTCAGCAAGTAAACATAGTCACTCTTTTTCTGAGACTGTAAAACCCTCTGATTGTTGCGTGTAATATTCTCCTCAAGTTTTCTATGCAAAAATGTAATTTTTATATCTAACTGCTCAAGCTCCAAATCATGGATGGCCACAATACCAAGCAAAGCTTGAATCGAACTATGCTTCACAATTGGGGAGAACACATTTGTGAAGTCTACTCCTGAAATTTGACTGTAACCCTTTGTAACAAGCCTTATTTATATCTGGGTTCTTCAACTCTTGGATTTCCTTCTTTCTTTTTAAACACCTATTTACAACAAACAACCTTTTTACCTTTAGGAAGTTTTATAAGATCTCATATTCTATTTTTGTGAAGTGATTCCATCTGCTCTTACATAGCAAATATCCACTTTTCAGAGTCTTCACAGCTAACCGCCTCAGAATAATTAGATGGCTCTTGGTTTGCATATATATCTTCACCCATATTTAAAGTATAAAGATCAGCCTCGATATACTTCTTTGGAGGTTTAATTTCTCTTCTAGTTCTATTTTTGGCGATAGAGCATTGTGGTGAAGAAGTAACTCTATTCTTAATTTTTGTACTAGCTTGAGGAGTCGACTCTGTATTAATTTGATACTCCACTTGCTTTTGGTTTTCTTTATTAGAAGAGTTTTTAAGAGATAAGTTAGGTAGCATAGCAGTTTTATCAAAAACAACATCTCCACTAATCACAACTTTTCTATTTTCAAGACATGATAACTTATACCCTTTTACACCAACTTTATAACAAAAAAAAACACATTTAATGGATCTCAATTCCAATTTTTCATTATCAGCATGAGTATACGCAGGACACTCAAAGATCTTTAAATCAAAATAATTAGCAGGATTATCAGACCATACCTCTTGTGGAGTCTTTTTCTCAATGGCAACGGATGAAAATTGATTGATAAAAAAAATGCAGTAGAGGCTGCTTCTGCCCAAAACGACTTTGGTAAATTAGCATTTGACAACATACATTGAACCTTCTCCATGATCGTTCTGTTCATGCGTTCTGTAACTCCATTTTACTGTGGAGTATGGCGAACTGTCAAGTGTCTCACGATCCCTTCTGACTTGCATAGTCTATTAAACTTATCAAAACAGAACTCTAAGCCATTATCTGTACGGTGATATTTTATTTGTTTTCCCGTCTGTTTTTCAATCTTAATTTTTCAATACTTAAATACGAAAAACACATCATTTTTCTGCTTCCGGAAGAACACCTAAATTTTTCTAGAAAATCATCAATAAAAGTTGGCATATAATTAGCTCCACCTCTCGAAAGCACTTTGGATCGCCCCCATAGATCAGAATGAATATACTCCAACGTTTCCTTCGTGTTATGGATTCCTTTAGTAAATCGAACTCTCTTTTACTTCCCCAAAACACAGTTCTCACAGAACTTCAGTTTGTAAATTTCTTACCCATCAAGAAGCTCTCTTTTGTTCAATTTTACCATGTCATTCTCGCTCATATGCCCTAGGCGCATATGCCAAAGTTTAGTAATATCATCATCTGACAAGGAAGAGGAAGCGACAGCTGCATCATTAGTAACAATAGAACTCTGCAAAACATTAACTTGGTAGTCTTTCTCTACCCTTTCATCACAACAAGAGAATCTTTGGAAATTTTTAAAACCCCACTTTCAACTGTGTATCTGTACCCTTTTGAATTAAGAGTACTCAACGAAATTAAAATTTTCTTCAATTCTGGAACATGTCGTACGTCACTAAGTGTTCTGACAACTCTATCAAACATCTTAACTTTAATTGTTCCAACAACTGTGATTTTACACGAAGTATTATTTCTCATCAAAACAACACCTTCAGACACTGTTTCATAAGTTGTAAACCAATCCCGACTGGGACTCATGTGGAAGGTGTAGTATGAATCAAGTATTCACTCCTTGCTCACTTTAGAATTGTTGACAGAAGCGACTAGAAGTTCACCATCGCTGTAGTCTTCTATAACATCAGCTTAACTAAAATTTTCTAGTTGTTTTCCCTTTGGATTTGCAGCCTCCCTTTTAATCTTGCTCTATAGCTTATAGTACTCAGATTTAATGTGTCCTTTCTTCTTGCAGAAGTTACAAGTTTTACCTCTGTTTGAAGACTTTGATCTACCCTTAGATTTATCACGAGGATTCCGTTCCTGTATCCTTCCATGATCATCATCAGCATTCCGATCTTGTCTCCTACAAACAATGAGACCCTCTTCCTGAGAGTTAGGTTTAACCACAAGATGCTTCATATTATCATACGAGATTAAATAATCATAAACCTTATCAACTGTAAGAGACTCATGGCTATATAAAATCGTGTCTCTAAAGGTTGAATAAGACGGGGGCAACGAACCAAGTAGAATCAACCCTAGGTCTTCCTTATCATACTGAACATCCATGGCCTCCAAGTTTGAGAGAATTTCTTTAAACACTGTTAAGTATTCGTGTACAGACGCACCTTCATCCAAACGATAAGCATAAAGACGTTACTTTATATGCAACTTACTTGTTAGAGTTTTCGACATACATATTTGTTCTAGCCTCTTCCATAATGCAGTGACAGTCTTCTCCTTCATCACATCCTGCAAAATTTTATTGGACAAATGCAGATGTAATTGTGTTAATGCCTTTCGATCCTTACGCTTCTTCTCTTCATCTGTTAATGTCAAAGGCATCTTATCTATCCTTAGCAGGGCATCCTTTAGATCCATCTGCGCAAGAATTGCTTGCATCTTAAATTGCCACAACGCAAATCTGGTGTTGCGATCCAATAACAAAATTTCATACTTCAAAAATGTCATTACCGTGATCGAGATGAACAGCCCAGAAGCTCGGATACCAATTTGTGAAAATAAAATAAAATAAAATAAATAAAAATAAAATAAAATAAAAACATACAGATTTTACATGGAAACCCTTTCGAGAAAAAATTACGGGTAGAGGAGAAGAATATTCACTATGTCGAATTCGAATAATTACAAGAGGAATAGACTATGTCTATTTCTAAGCTTGTAAAGCCGTATTCTAATAGGAGTGTTGTAAGATTGAAACACCTTATTAAAATCAATATAAAATAGATGGAGTCTAATAAGGTTTAAAAACCTTATTCTAAAATAAAATAAAAAAAGTATAGTTCTATATGGATTTTACTTCTATTTTATTTTACCACTGTATTTTATTTAAATAAGGGTTCGAGTCACTTAATTTTAACAGCTTCAAATGTTTTACTTTATATATAGATAGATAGATAAAAATGACAAAGCTTAATTCTCATTCGAAACAAAAAAGTTTTTGATTAATTTATCTCTTTCAAGTAATACATCACTGCAAATATATATATATTATGATTATAATGACTAAAAAAACATAAATTTGATATATTTCATACTAAAAATATAAATGAAAAAAATATTTAGCAAGCAACAACAATCTTAAAAAAAATTAATAAAATTTCATAAAAGAAAAGCAACAAAAATTTGAAAGAAAGAACAAAATCAAAAACTTTTTATTTAGATAATGAACGGAAAAATATACTAAAATAAAATAAATTATCTCTTTAGTTATTTTATAGAATGTATTGATTGAAAAAATCACTATAAATATAGTTTTTGTTATTTTTTAAATTCACTCACTCATTCATTTACTTATTTATCTTAAATTTAAATTTACTTTTAAGATAATTAATATTTTTTTGTAGCTTTTAAATTTGACTATTTTATCTGTTTAGGTAATACGTTAAATATACATTTATCCTACTATAAATATCTCTTTTGATAGTTTTTAAATTTAATCATGTTATTTATTTTTCATAAATATTGATAATATTTATTTAAATACATATGTGATGATTAGTTTTTTTAAAATTATGTTTAAATAAAAATTTAAAATTGATACTAATATAGACAATAAATTAATATTTAAATTAAATTAAATGGATAAAACATTTAATTAAATATTTATCTAATTTTTAAAAATTCTGACTATCTAATTAAATATTTAAGAGAATATAAATATATAATAATTATTTTTAAAGCTATTTGAAAATAATTATAAAATCTAATGAATACATAAATTATGTAATTAAAAAAACACTTCTTCTAAAATTGTGAATATTAATTTTTAAAATTTTACGTTAAAATCAAATTTTAAAATAGATAATATATATATATAAAAGTTAAATCAAATGGATAAATTATCTAATTAATTTTTTATTTAATTAAATATTTATCTAAATACAAAAAACATAGACAGGCCACTTGTCACAATGTTAATGTGTGTACCTTGTTAGTGTGTATATATATATGATTTTTCATTTTGAATACTTTACTGTTTATAAGAGTTATCATATTTATAAATAAGATTTTAATTCTACTAAAAAACTTTTGTTAAATAAATTTAAAATAATAAATAAAGTTAATATTTTATTTTAACTTTTTTATATTTAAATTATCATGTTTACATTAACCAAAAAAGAAATATATATTACTTTTGTTTTAAATAGCAAATTATTTCAAAAATTCAAGCATAGATATTAAATCTTAAAATTGAGCAGTGTATAGGGACCAAAACTAAAAATTAACCATTATTATGGAACCTGAAAAAGAGTAGAAGAATCAAATTTGAAATTTAACCACTATCTTATAATAAGAAAAAGGATAATATACTAAAAAAGCCCTTAAACTATTATACATTGTTTAAACAAGCCCTTATGCTATTTTTGTAGTTAATTAAGCCCCTAAACTCTAATTTTTATCCATGAAAGCCTTTTTTTATTTTTAAAAAATATTTTTGAAAATTTAAATTAATTCTCATTTCATGTTGATGTAAATTGGATTAGAATAGTTTAATAAATAAATAATAATATTTTTTTGGAAGTAAAACAAAATAGTATTTTAAAATTTTTGAAAGGGCTTAATATACATAGAACTTAAAAATTTTGATTTCTCTTTTAAAGTTTATGTTGATGTTAAAAGTGTATAGAATTTTTATTGCATTAACAATAAATTAAGAGGCTAAAACTTAAAATAAATTTACTTTAATATTAAAATCAAATGTTTTTGCAGGTAAAAATCATAAGTTAGGGGCTTCTTTAACTATCAAAATAATTTAAGGGCTTGTTTAAATAAAGTGTAGTAGTTTAAGGGCAGAGGTGGTGGGAGGGGGGTTGGCAAGGCCTCCCCTCCTAAAATGTGAAATTCAATTTTTAGCCTTTTAAATTTTATATATCTTTAAATTACTAAATAGTAAAATTGTACATTGGTCCCCTAAATGATAAAATTTTGATTTAATCCCTTAAATTATAAATATATAAGTTATTAAATGATGGAATTGCATAACCCTCATAAAAATATACAATTTAATTTCAACCCTCCAAAAACTTTTCTACCTTCACCCTATTCAGGGGCTCATTTTGTATATTAGCCTATAAAAATAGATAAAGACTATAATTTTTTTATAATAAAAAAAAGAATAAGAAAATAA
This sequence comes from Gossypium hirsutum, assembly GCF_007990345.1. NCBI lineage: Eukaryota > Viridiplantae > Streptophyta > Magnoliopsida > Malvales > Malvaceae > Gossypium > Gossypium hirsutum. The sequence continues at coordinate 34,060,106 of NC_053424.1, forward strand.
GACTATTATAAGGGATAAATTTGAAGAAAAGGCCAATTTTTTTTTAAAAAAACAAAAGGAAATGGGCTGGTTTTTGGGATATTTAGGGAAATAGGCGAGCGTTTTCGACCACATCAGCAGAAAACGCGTCCAGCAGAGCACATTTTTTCCCTTCCCATTTTCAACCCACACCCTAACCCGTGAAAAATTTTCAGAACTCAGGAATCCCAGGATAATTTTCAGACATCCCAGTTGGTACATATTCTCAATTCTTTCCCCCTTGTTTTTCTATATAAAGGGGGTTTACTTACCCCTAATACATCGCCTCTCTCAGACACCATCCTTAAACCCTAAACAATTCTCTCTTAATTTTTTTGGTTGAGTGTTGAAATTTTTGGACAGAAAAATTTATTTGTGTTTGAAGGAGACAGTGTAATAATTTTAAGGTGTATTTGAGTTAATAATGATACGGTGGCACTCAAAGACCCCCCATATTTCATCTCCGGTGTGGGGATTGAACCATCACCTTAGAAGCCCGTCACATTGCAACTCGGCCTCTAGTTCATGGTAGTTATATGGTCATGAGTTGAAATATAAGTAAGGATCCCAGTTGACAATGGTTATTCAATCACGAGTTTAAGTTTCATAATACCAAAAGAATATGCTTTATAAACCTCATATATAAGCTTGAGACCATAATTATAAGGAAAAACTAAGGGGCTAATTATAAGGAAAACTAAGGGGCTTTTAAGTATAATCAGCTTATTATTTTTCTCCATCTCTACTAAAGCGGTATCCTTAACCTCCTTGGTCGAAATGAGTGACGGAGTTGAGAGTAAGAGAACTTTTGGTGGAGGACTGACTGTGATGCTGGAAAAAAGTTAAAGATCCTTTCAAGGCTCCAACGGTTGCTATGATTACAAAACTCGTTAATAACTGTAGCTACTATCGCCCCAACTCGAGTTTTAGCTTCTCTCCACAAATATAGTCACTCATTTTCTTACTTTTCTTTAAATTTGACATTTTCTTCAAATTTAACCCTACAAGTTCCAACCACAAAAAGAAATATAGTGGTGGACCGACTCTTTTATGGCCAGCTTATCCATTGGAAAAAAAAATATTGCACGTGAAATTCGTTGATGTATTTTTAATATGGTATGTATTTAAATTCTTGATTTTTAATATATATATAATTCCTTTTTCCTTAAATACTCATTTTTTAATTATTTTCCTATGGGCTAGTTATTATTGCTGGAGAGTTGGGTAGTTTTTCCCCATAAAGCTAATTTAAGTTGCATTTATAACTTTCTTTTCCTAAAATAATTTATAACTTGTTAGTTATGGACAAACTTATTTTCTTTTTTGTTTTTTCCCTAACTAAACTAATTAATTGTTTGTTGTTGATAACTTTTGGTTTTTGGGTACACGTACTAATCATTCACGCAAGTTACGTGACGTAAACTACCAAACTCTATCTGCCATATTTAATGATCTGAAAACTACTATACTTTAAATCATGAATTTTATTAATGGGTGCCCCCTTGGACTATCACTTAAAATTGTATTTCCATATTAAATACAGTTATTTTGATGAATATAATTCACACATAATTCAATTCCAAAATTTTTTAAAAAATTTAAATTCTGATTAATCGAATCGAGTTATTTAAATTATTTAATTTTTTCGAGTAAATTCAAATAAGTAAATCGAGTTTTGAGTTCTAGTTGAGTTAAATTTTACAATTCGAATAATTTAAATAACTCGAATAACATATTGGTGTAAATACACTTGTGATTCATGTTAATTTTAAAAATGAACAAATTGATATTTGTTAACAAAAATTATAAAAAAAAATCAAATTTCAGAATATATATAAATTCAATTTTTTTTAAAATTATAAAAATATTAAAAAATCTAAAGAATATATAAAATAATAATTTTTAGGACCTAAATAAGTAAATTAATCATTCAAGTTTATCATACTAAAGTATCTTTTTTCTTCTTATTTTGATTTGAAAGCGTTCTAAAAAATATATGGTTTCAAATTATGTCTTCTAGCATAAAATTAATTATATTGTAACAAGATTTTAATTTAACTCAAACACTTCTATTCAGTTTAACTCGACTTGATTCGAAAAAAATTAAATTGAGTTAGGATGATAAAATGAGGCTCATCAACTCAAAAAAATTTTCACTCGATTCGTTCAAACGCTCACACCTAAATGTTAATGCCAATGCCAATGTCAACCGAGTTAAGACTTAGGGTCCATTTGGATGAGCGATACGTTTATCTCCAGTTAGTGTAAAAATAATAGGGCTACTGTAACGTGAAACAAAAAGAAAGCTAGATGTACCACACTAGAGGTAACACCCATCCAAAGGGACCTTAGTTGGCTCCAACACACGTCTCTTAAAATATTGTATAGTGGATCCTTTTTATAACAATAGCTCATTATAATAGTCATTTTTGTTGTAGAATCAAATTTTTATATTTTATTTTTACTCTTTATAACAAGTTTTCATATGTAACGATAATAATCATAAAGTATGAAGTGTATTTTTTATTAAATTAGTTCTTGATAACAACCTATTGTCTTAGTAAAGTTAGCTTTATTCTCAAGTGAAATAAAAATTATAAATTTTATTTAAGATTTATTTCAATAAAATAAAATTTTATATAAAAGTGTATCAATCATAATTAATTAAATAAAAATAATATTCAATAAATAAAATAAGATGTAATCCTAATTAATAATATTATTAATATATTATAATTTTAAAATTTAAATATAATTTAAATGTTAAATACTATTATAATTTTATAATAAGTATCTTTTTATAATATTAAATTTTTTAAAAATAATTATATAAAAAATGAACTGTAATACCATCAATGTCGGTTCACTCAACTAGAACATCAATACCAACTTAAATTCAAAGTTAGTTGTCAGGTTATTGAATATACATAAAAGGCATAAGGCATCTTACTATATTATTACTTACGTGTAGGGTTGGAAAACAAGACATACGTGTTCGATGTATAATTGAACATATAATTGCCATCCGTGACTTCTCACCTTATATTCACCGCAAAAGAAACATACGAAAACAACATGGATGGTTTGATTATTAATGTAACAATTCGAGTAATAAATATTATAATAGTTAGTATAATTTTAAATTTGAAATCATGAAAATGAGTAATAATTTTTATAAGAATAAAATTTCTTTAAAATAAGTCGAATATTTTTTTTCTTTTACTAAAAATAAGTAATGAAAGTTGCTAAATATTACAAAGTGAATTAATTTATTGCTAACTTATATATTAAAATATGCTTAGAAAATAATATTCCTACCAAGTGTAGCATAAGTGATAAGTAATTCTTTATCTATTTATCATTTTCACACTTTTTTAATAAAAAAATTATATTATTTGCTTTTTATTATGCAACGTCATGATGACGAAATAGGGGAGAAGCATAAACGATGTTGCGACGACACGATAAGGGACGTCAAGATGGCGATGTGTCATGCAATTTTCTCAGTTTTCTTCTTCCAGTGAACTTCTGATTATTTGTCCAATCGAACTTTTATTAGCATAGATTATTTTAAGATTATTTGACCTACGAATTTAACTTATAAATAGATCATTTTCTCCCTTAGAAAGATAAACCCATAGCACATTTAAGTATTAACTTTTACAAGTTTTAAGAGAATTATGTGTTTAAGTTTTGAGAGTTCTTAATTATTTTCGAGTTTTAGGGTTTAATTCTTATTTCCATTTTTATACTCTTCGTTTTTGGTTGATTTAGTAAAATTATATTTACTCATAGTTTTTTCATGTAAAATTTGTGCATTCAAACTTTTTAATTTATTTTATTATTTTTCTTATTGATTGCTTACATGATTTATCCCAACAGCATGCATGTCTCTTGTAAAGAAAATCATATATTTTTGTAACATGTGACTTTCCCTTTCATTACTATCATTATTGTGTTCCGTTGGAGTGGTGGGGTGGGGGGAGGATGATAATAATAAGAAAGGGAAAATTATGTGTTAGTTAAAAAAGTTATTAAAAAGCATCTTAAATGTTTATCCATTTTGGACCAATCATAACAGGGACTAAACATGTTCTTATTACATTTTACAAATAAAAATAATTATTATTTAATACAATTTAATTTAAACTTAATTTTTTATATTAATTAAAAAAGATATTTGGTCTCACTCTAGTTATATAAATTTGAAATATGATGCTCATTATTATTATCGGGTATGATATTGTGGGTTAGTTGAATTAGATATCTCCAATATTAAATTGATATTTAAGATTTAAAGTGCTTTGATGAAAATTTTAAATTATCAGTATCATTTTAATTAAATATTTTTATCCATTAAATATCGATTCATATGTTAGTTTTTCTCCTTTTTATTTTATATTTTTATTACACTTTTATTCTTTTTATTTATATAAATAAATAATAACTTAGGTCACAATTAAAATATCTTTTGAAATTACAATCACTTAGAAAAAATTATTTATATTAATTTTAGAGAAATATTTTTTATGTTTTTTTTTTCTTTTCTTTCTTTATAAAAATAAATATTGAGAAACAATAATTTCTATACTAATTTACATTAAGTATATAAAATTAATTTTCTTTTTTTTATAACTAAAAAATTCTGTAAAATATTATTTTTGAAATATAAATTACTTTATTTTCATAACAACAACTTAATCTCAAAACTAGGTTTGAAATTTGGGTCAAAGTTAATGAGATGGTACAAAAGTCAAAATTAATTATAACTTCACTTTATAGAATTTAAGAGGGATCAACACAAAAGCGTATCAAGTGGAATTGCTATTTCTAGTCGTGTTTTGTGTCAACTAGAGATGGTTTATCCTCCTCATGAACTCCTCATAAAGTATCTCATTTATTTTCTTTGTATTTAATTATAAATAGATAAAAAAAAACATATAAGAAGGAAAATATCAATATATACACTAAGTACTTTTATAAACCAATAAAACTGATTTGTTTTTATTTGTCGTTTAAAGAAGAAACAAATTGTCAAAAAAAAAGTGAAAGAAAGAAAATTTATTATTAAATTATAAATTAGTACTATATTTTATAAGTAATTTCAATAAAGTATTATTTTAAATTATAATGTACATTATTATTTATAAAAAAATTTAAAACTTTTTTTTATGAAATTAAGTAATATTATAATTAATTATAAATCTAAATTATTTTAATGAGAACATAAATTATTTGTATTTATATTTGTTTATGAAAAAAAAATAAGAGTTTTTAATAGAGGAAAAAGAAAAGGTAAAAGAAAAAGAGAGACAACTACGTGTGACATGACATCAACTCACATTTAATACAAAAAAGTTATACTTCGAGTCTATTTGTTTCATTGAAAATAGTTTCTGAAAAATAATTTGTTTATCTGGAAAAGTTAATATTTTCTGGTATTTGGATAAATCTGTGTAAAATATTTTCTATTGTTTGACAGATTTCTTAAAAATATTTAATAAAAACTATTTTCAACGAAATAAACATACATTTGAGATTTTTCTTATCTTTACAGTGTTTAATTGAGTTTATTTTATATCTATAAATTTGTATTTTACATTTTTTTGCATATATTAAAAATATTTTGTTAAATACAAGTTCATTATAACTCTATTTTTTAATTACATGACTACCAAATGAGTATTTTTTATTTAAAAATGTGACATCAACAAAATTGACAAAAAAAATTAACAATGTAAATAATTGGAATTGATTTTCAAATCTGAAAAGTAGATAAACTAAATTCTTAAAAATAAAAATATAAAGACTAAATTGCAAATTTGTGAAGAGTATATAGACTTATGATATATTTTAACCTTTATACTACAAAACATTTATTATTAATATATTTATAATTATAATAAATATTTATTATTAAAATATTCAATATGTGAAGAATATTATTTAAAATTTTTATTTTTAAAATTTATTATTAAAATAAAATTTAAATATTAAATAATTATTAAAATAATTAATTATATTAATAATTTATTATATGACTAAATACAAACAATTAAATATACATGTTTAATAATATTGAAAAATATAATATTTTATATTAATATTTTATTATTTTTAAAAATAAAAATAAAATTTATTATCAATATAATAATATTAAGCTTAATTTAAGTTAATTTTTATATAAAAATAAAATTACCTATAAATGAGCTCTTTTCCAGAAAATGACTTACGCTTTTTGAAAGGGTAAATAATTTTACAAGAAAAATAGTTTACTTTACATTGACCTGTAAGTTATTTTCTGTTGACCAAGCGATTTTCTGTGAAACAAACATAGAAAAATGCAGAAAATATTTTTCATAAAACCTTTTACATGTAAACAAATGGACCCTACATTTGGTTCACAGTAATGAAATAGAGTTGTAATTAGTAATTCAATTATTTGGTTGAATGGAATAGAATAGAGCTATAATAGTATTCTTTTGTTTGGTTAAATGGAATAGATGTTGTAATAGCATAAGGAAAAAAGCTTAAAATGACTAGAGTACCGTTAGCAGAAATTTTTTAAATAGTGATTATAGTTATCATTAAATTTTAATAGGATAATTATTAAAAATAATTTAATAAATAATTTAATCATAATTTAATATAATTATTATTAAATATAATTTAATAAAAATAAAAAATATATAATTTAATAACATTCTTAATATATTTATTATTAAAGTATGAATTAATAAAAATATAATATTAGAAAAATAATATATAGCCTACTTTATTATTTTTTAAACTGTAATGTATATTTAAAGTGCTAGAATATCATTAAAAAAATAATTTAATTATTCTTTAAACTAAAAAGTAAAATATTAGAAGTAATAAATAGCTTGAGAGTTATATTTTACATTCAAACATAATGTTCATACATTAACAAAAATTTATATGATGCCATTAGCTTATATGCCATAATCTATATGTTAAATTTTACAACATAAAAAGTTACAACAATTTGTGGCATTGTATTATACCATCCAAATATTACATATACAAAAAGTTACAAAAATATCACCAACACAACCATGATTTTTAATGGGTAGAAATAGATGTTCTCATTAATTCCAATCGTACAGAAGAAGGTAGGAGCATTTGCGTTGGATAGTTTGGAATTTTACTCAACGCAAGAAAGCGCTCTTTAACACCTCATACCCGACCTAGATGTTAAGACCAAGTCTAGAAAGCTAAATTGAATCATTTTAGAAAGTCCAACTTTTAACTATTTAAAGTTTAACTGTTAGAAATCATTTAAATAGTTGAACCACGTAGAAATCCAAGATAAAACACACTATAGTATAAGTTTAATTAAAACAGTAAAATAACTAGACAAAGATGACCGAGCTCCCGCCACGCCAAGCCGCCTAAGTTGATGGGTTACCTGTAATTCAGTCAAATAGACAAAATGAGTTGATAGACACAGTGTGTAATTTATAGTTTTTATTAAGCATAAATTATAGAACAAATCTTCAGTTTCTCATTATTCAAACAATTATCAGAATCAGGTATAGAAACAAAACAAAATATATCAAGTTTAGATACAGATTACAACAAATATAGATGTAGATTTCCAACCCCCAACCGCTACACACCATCTCCATCCAACCCTACACACCAAAAAAGGTATCAAGTACCCATCCATCTATACACACCACATAGTGACTGTATGTCATGTTCAAAATGTCACAGACTAGCTGTCAAATCAGAATGCAATAAGCCGCCAGAATCAAATACATATATATGGCTTAGAAACCAATCTTGACAGATTATTAAACTACCCACACTTCCTCCTTATTCAATCCCACCCCGATGTAGATGTAGATTTACAAATATAGATATAAGCATACGGTGTTAGAGATTCAAATTATACTCATTTAATACAAAATACACTTACTCATCTGTCTACATACCTATGATATGTATAACAGTTTGTATAGAAATAGATTATCAGTTGATGGGTTTTATAGCCCAAATCGGATCATAAGGACTCTACTGTAGGCCTAGTTTGATTGGAACAATGTTTTTGGCCCTAATGAAAAGTCTTAGATTTTGGCTAACACTCCTATGTGGATTCACACAGCCTAGCACACGCTCGTGTGGCTCACCTCATTGCCACACATGGCTCGTCACACGGCTCAAAATAGTGAGTTACACGGCCAAACACAGGCCTGTGTGACTCAAAACACCAAATATCTCTCACACTGCTTGGACACATGCCCGTGCCCCTGGCCCGTGTGACTTTAATTCCAAAACAGTGAGTTACACGGCCTGAACACATGCCCATGTCCTTGGCCCGTGTGACTCTAATTCCAAAATAATGAGTAATACGATCTAGCATACGGCCTGACACATGGCCATGTAGCGCCGACAACCGTGTGGCGTAGATTGGTTGACTTGTTATAAAGTAGGAGAAACTGTAAACAAAAATGGATTGCATTATGATGACATAAGAGTAAATCAATTAATGATCGAGTTGACAGATCTGAATATTCCATTAATATCATGGTAGTGTTGTCTACTCAAGTAATGATAAGAGAAGATCTTGCATTTTAGATACAAAATACAGAGATTGAAGATATAACAAGTCTGACGATTAATGCATTCTTTAATGTGTTCTTAGAAGATTTGTCAGAGTTGTCACTCAAAAGAAAAAGTTGAATTTGTTATTGAATTAATTTTGGGACAGCTTCAATATCTATTACATTGTATAGAATATCACCGAAAAAATGAAAGAATTGAAGACTCGGTTGCAAGAATTAGTAAATCAAGAGTTCATTCAATTGGGGGTGTTATCTTAGGATGCTTTGGTCCTAGTTGTGAAAAGGAAAGATGAAACATTGAATTTTCGCATTGGTTATAGACAGTTGAATGAAACTACTGTAAATAATAAACATTTGTTGCTCTGTGTGGATGATATCTTGATTTACTTGAGAAATGAAAACAAGCATGACCAACAATTGAGAATTGAGTTACAGACTTTATAAGAGTAGTAGTTGTATGCAATGTCCATCAAATGTGAATTCTGGCTTTTAGAAATAATATTTCTGAAACACGTATTATGAGATAAAGGTATTCGTATTGATCCAAACAAAAGATCATAATATATGATTGGAAAACCTCTGAAGAATGTACAGAAGAGCACAATTTCTGAGAATGGGTATAGGGTGTTATAGCTTGAAAATTTGATTCTATAATGGTTCCACCCTAATTGCCTACCTCTACTATCTTAGTTTTTCGCAACTAATGATTTTCCAATTCACTACTAAAATTGATACTTTTTAAGGATAATGTATAATCTTTTCAGCACTATCTTTCAAAAGCTTAGATAGAAATTTCCCTGTAGTTTTTATGGCTTACCTAAAACCCTTTAGTTTTTATGGCTTAACTAGTAACCTTCCAATACAAAATGGTATAAAGATTAAGTTAAAAAAAATGACCTCTAGTAAGGTATATTACAAAGTTAGTTTGGCTTACTAAAATGAATAAAATGAGAGTAAGAAAATATTTTACAATAAGTACAAAGATTATGTATAAGAGAAAAATGAGAAATGAAGAATTTGAAACTTTTTTCGTGACTTTGATGCTTGAATATATATCTCTTGCCTCTTGGACTATTCTTGAGGTCCATTTATAACAGTGGATGAGTATATGACCGTTTGTAGTCGTTGGGGATGAAAAATGACCATTGAAAGCATTAATTATGCAAGATTTATTAGCCTTGCACATCAGGGGATCGATCCTTCAGTTCAAATACAATATAGCCATTAGATCGGGGGTATCGAGGGATCAACCATTGATACTTCTACACCAAAATGCTTAAAATGAGTTTAAAACATGTTTATAGGCATTTAATTAACTCCAGAACATAATATATGAGTAAAATGATTTTAAACAAGTGTTATTGATATTGTTTTGAACTTGAAAATATTTTAAAGATATTTATTTTGTTTTCCAATATAAATAACTTTAAGGAATAATATGTAAAATTTATCTTACATGTAGTTATATAAAAAACTTTATAAATAAAAGATAATAGATTTTGTTGGAAACATAGACTACATTGTCCTATTTTATGTTGAACAAGTCGTTTAGAGCATTCAAAGTTTTGAGTTTTGTCATATTTGGCTTTTAAAAGATTATGATTTAATATTATTGAACAAAAAATAGTGATGGAATTTCGTGGTAAATTAGAATATGATCACCATCTATTCGATTAGCCTTGAAGAGGGAGGAAAGAAGTTTGAATTTTTGAAAGAAGTTTGAATTTTTGTGAATACTCATCTTTATCCTTATCCTTATCTTTTAGAGTATTTGAAACTATTGGGATGCTTGTTTATGAAGGCTTGTTGCTAAATGTCAAGATACTATTAATTATTTTCTTTTAGCTACTAATTTCCTTGCTTGTGTAGTTCTCAACTACCATGGTTCCCTAGAATCACCCCGATTTTTTTGTTATTATTTCATGTTATTTGATGTCTGTTCAACTTAAAAAAATTGATGCACCTAATACATCAGATTTGCTGCCATATGGTCGAATAATTTGTTGCTGATTGCACCAAAAATTGATGTTTCCTGTTTGTCAATTTGCCTGTTGCAACCGTCCATCTTTACACCTATTTGTTGTTGTTTCCACAAGCCTTAATTGCAACAAATTCTTGTTATCAAATCCCTTCTCCAAGGTTGCTATCATTCAATCACCAACCATCATTGCTAGGATTTTGTTGCTTCAATTTGCTACTTCAGTTAATTGCTTGTTATTACTTGTTTATTGTTTTGAGCGAAAGAGAGGCGAATAATTGATAGTAAAGGTTGTCGAGGATTGCTCACTTCTAAGTATCGAACTCTTAGGAGATTTGGTTTGTGATCCCTAAATTTTAAATTATTAAATGTTGTAACTAAATTATTAGTTTAGTGATTGTGGTTTTGTGATTCATTGCATTCAGAATTTACTTTGTGTAGTAGTTTACCAAGTTATTTTTTATGATGGTCTTGTTAAATTGGTTTTTTTATCAATTGCTTATCTATTGGTAATTATCACTAAAGTTACTATGTTAACAATTGGTAAAAGGCCCAGTAAAACTAGTTGGAAATTCTTTAATATAGTCGGTATGCCATAAAGTGTAAGGGTCCCCATCATTGCTTATTGTTCATTGTGTGGACTACCTTGAACATTTGGAAGTATTATCATTGTTGTGTTTTACGCATTTGGTGTGATGGTTGGTCCCTAAGCTTTAATTAACTACAATTTTAGCTAAATTACTTAACAAAATTTCAATTCATCAATATATTAAATCCATAAATATCTCTATTTAATATTTACGAACTTGGTTTACGAAAATGGGGTCTCGAAATTGCATTTTTCGACACCACTAGAAACCAAATCATTACAATTCTCCCTATTAAGAAATTACGTCATCAAAATTTTGGCTACAACTTGTTAGGGTCGATATACTGTTGAATAAATTCCTCTTCGCTGTCTACCCCTTGTAGCTGAGCCATCATGATTGATTCCACGACCTCTAGCTACAGGTGTTGATCCAGGGTAGCAGTGGAAACCTTCTTAACATTTTCTGAAAAATTACGAGCTAAATGCTCAAAGGATCCACATCGGAGGCATGCTCTCGATTTCCTTCAACATTCATTAGTATGCCTCTTCCTACATTTCTCATAGCTCGAGATGTATATTTTCCATTCTGAATCCTCATCATCACTATAACTCACTAACGGTTGATTAACCTGGTTTTTCTTTGATTCCCTATTCATTTAAGTCAACCTTCAAGATCCTCGTGACTCTCTAGCTCGGTTAGACAGAGGTTGCGAACTAGTGGTCTTGGCTCTTTTATCAAATACTTGTGGATGCTCTATGTTATTTAAGCTCATGGCTTGTTCAACCAATTTTGCACCTTTAGTTAGTTCAGCAAGCTCTTTTATTTTATGAGAGACCAGTTAAACCCAGAGCTTATCCCACAATCCTCAAAGGAATTGCTTACAACTTTCCTCTTCTGTGGGCACTAACTCGAGAGAATATTTTTTTGAGTCACGAGAACTCTTATTCATAATCGACTACTAAAATGTCTCATTGCTTTAACATCATAAATTCTTGCCCTTTAACTTCCAAATATAGTCCATCGATGCACTTCTTTTCAAATTCAGATAGAAAGAATGTCTAGGTAATTTGACTTACTAGTACGTGACGAGTGACAGTTAGCCACCAGTGATAAGCTTCTTCTTTCAAAAGAGACAACGCATAGGTAACACATTCAGTTTGTGTGCAATCTAACTGTTAAAGAACTCGTTCAATTGATTCTAACCATTTTTCAGTTGAAAAAGGATCAACACCATTTATCCCTTTAAATTTAATTACTCCATATCTTCATAACTCTTTTATCAAGGCTTGTCGGGCTGCAACTTTTGGCATAGCTAGTGGAGCAGTTCCCACTATTCTCTGAAAGATTTTCATTGTCGTGCGAAGAAAATTCTCATCATCTCAACCTTTTTGTCAAGATCTATCAATTCTTTCTGCTGAGCACCAACTGGATCATCGCTAGGTGCGTCGACCCCGATCTTATTTTCTCTCTCAACGGAGTGAACATTGCTATTTATATCATCATTAACAATGTTTATTGGTTCCTCTAACATCTTCAACTATAGAATAGAGGAATTTAATAATCAACATCCAAATCCTAAATTAGACTAGACTCAACCTTGGTATGTACCTCTAAACTCAATTCTGAGCTCGATCTAGATCAATGATTGACTAAACCTATACTCTGGTACCACTAGATGTAACACCCCATACCTGACCTGATTTTTGAGTTTGAGCTAAAAGGTGTCACATTCGTTGCCAAAGAAACTACAATCAATTTACATTCGAATGAAATTATTAAATAATTAATTATAAGCAAAATAGATGTGTAAAGTGATTCGTATTATATTTCGGGTGTTATACGAGCTTATGAAAGGTCTATAGCTAACTCAAAGTTGAATTAGGACCAATTTGTAAATTATAGGTTGATGTCGTGATGACGGGGTTCCTCATTGCGACACAACATACGGATTTGGCTCTTTGTTGCAACGACTATGCTTAATGTCGCGTTATGGCGTATGGTCCAAAGCTCGTTGCGATAAGAAATTCTCGACGTTGCGACGTAACATACTGATTCTTAAGATACCAATTAGCTCCAGTAAGCTCCACTTAACACAACAATTTTTTTCAAATACAATTCACCAAATCAACCAAAACATACCATTTACAAAGGTTCAATTGTAGAATGTTTCATCGCTTATGTCTTCTGTGACACCCCTAAAGTGACCCTAGTTGGAAAGCGGTTTCAGGACCGCTAAACCGAGTCACCAAATTATTTGAATGTGATATTTATTGTCTAAAATATGTGATTATGAAGGTGTGAAAGTTTTAGGCTTCGATTTAGTAAATTGCATGTGAATTTAGTCAAAAGGACTTATGGGTGACATTTTTGAAATGTGATAGGCTAATCTACAAGGACCTAATAGTGCATGTAATCAAAAGGGAGGACTTGCATGTCAATTTTCCCCCCCTAATATGTAGTGGCCGGCCATGAGCATGGGTGGACAAGATGTTATGGCTAAAAACATGTCATAAACATGTTGGGGTAGTGCATTATGTAAGGATTAATAAAATAAAGGGCATGGGCAATAAAATATTAGTGTTAGTAGGATGAGAAACAAAAAAAGAAAAGAAAGGATGTGTGTGATTGTCCCCCCAATTGCCGTGAGTGATGAAAACAAAGAAAAAAAAAGTGTCCATCCTTTAACATTTCTTTTGGCTGAAAATTCTAAGGAGGAAGGAAGAAGAAGAGGATTTTCTTGCTTCATGTTCGGTTGGTTGGTGTTTAGGAGGAGGAAATGTTGAAGAGATTCGGCCATGCTTGTAGCTAGGTTAAGGTAAGTTTGATGTTGTTCCATGAGATTCATGCATATTTTTGATGTTAGTTTGAGTTCTACCTAGCCTATGGTTTAAATCTTGCTATGTGATGAAGATGATACTCGGCCATGGGTGTTGTTTTCTTGGTTGGTGTTTGTTTCATGCTAAATCTAGATGAACAATGGGGTTGTCATTTAGGTTAAGATCAAAGAAATTAATCTTGTTAAAACTTTGAACTAATAATGCCCATATGTGTGATAGCCGAACATAGACTTTGTTTAAAGTCTTGGTCAAAGGCCGGTTAAGTGTTTTGGAAATGATTAAGCTAGGTGTTTGATCTTTTTGGTTCGGCATAGTACATAAAATGTTGCTAGATGGAGAAAAAATTCGGCCAGCAAGAGGTGTGCTAAGGCCGAATATAATTTTGTATATTAATGAGTAATGCATGTGTTGAATTGATGGAATGGAGAGGATGTTTTAATAGTGCATATATGTGTATTAGCCAAGTTTTGAACTTGAAACAAAATGGTATTTGGTCAATACAAGTGACCATACTTGTAGAATGTATTAAGTATGCAATCGGCCTCAACATAGACATGCATGTTCGGCCACACGAATGAATGCATAGATTGATGTTGTACATTCGGCTATAGGTAAGCATAATGATGATCCTATCTTGACTTAGACAATCGGCTCAAGGAGAATTTGTTAAGTGCTTAGTTAATTGATATTAGGTTAATGATGTGTGTATTTGGTCATAAAGGTGCACATGAGGAAATGTTTGATTAATTGTACTAAATTGCTTAATGTGATTAAAAATGCGTATGACCATTTTGTATTTGAGCTAAAGGTGGCCATATGACCTATCAAATTCATTGTCATATTCGGCCATAAGCTAGCATAATGAGACTTTAATAAGTTAAATTTGTTTGAATTAGCTCAAGAGCTTCGAGGACCAAAGTTGGATAAAGGAAAGGAAAAAGTGATCGAATAGCCGCCGAAATCGTTCGACAACATCCGAGGTAAGTTTTAAGTGATTAAACGTTGAGTAAATTCAATCATAATAGGACATAATGAGTTGATTTAATAAGATATGATGTGGCCATGATATGTTTTAAACTCAAATGGTAAGTTCATAAGTGTTTGGACTTGGAAATTTAAGAGCAAATTGTAATAATTTGCTTTGGACAGCAGCAGTAACGTGATTTTAGAAAATCACTATAAATTGTTGGTGTGGAATTATAGGCTGCATAAAATATGTAATCAAGGCTTAATTAGTCTAGTTTCTTATAAAAGAGACCTTGTGAGCAAAGAAATTTCCTATAAAGAGATATCTAAAGTTGTGTGAGACGGTGTCAGAATGACTCCGAAATCCCCTGTTCGGTTTTTAGAAAATCATTATAAATTGTACAAAAATGTTTATAAGATAAAATTTATATGCTTAGACTCCTTAATGAGTCTAGTTTCAAATGAAATCAAATAAAACACATTTTGAATTCTTTAAAATGAGAAATTTGATTCGTAGTGAAGAGTGGTCAGATTAGTCAAACAGTGAAACAGGGGAAACTTTAAGAAAAATCTGGTATTGATTGGCCAAACCTAAAATTCTGGAAATTTGATGGATGGAAGATATACGAGTCTATATTCAGGAAAAATTAACGGAAAGTGATTTGGAGTTTTGTAGCTCCAGTTATAAATAATTTAGTGACTATTGCTCTGGAAAAACAGCTTGTGCTGAATTTGAGATTATGTTGTAAACCTTGATAAACTTGTTTTAGTTGCTCATAAGCTATTGATTCAACCCATACGTGAATTCTAAATTGTGATATTGGAAAATGATAGATGTAGATTCAGCCAAGACAGTGTGTATACGTGAAAGTATATGTGGTATGTGAAGTATATTTGGATAATTGTGATGTGAATACATGAAAATTTATATTTTGATTTAGGATTTTATGTGATGGATGTGAACATGCGTATGTGTGATAAGCCCGAATGGCCAATGTGATGAATGTGAACCCGCATATATATGTGTGATAAGGCCGAATGGCCAATGTGATGAATGTGAACATGCGTATGTGTGATAAGGCCGAATGGCCAATGTGATGAATGTGAACCCGTATATATATGTGTGATAAGGCCGAATGGCCAATGTGATGAATGTGAACATGCTTATGTGTAATAAGGCCGAATGGCCAATGTGATGAATGTGAACCTGTATATATATATGCGTGATAAGGCCAAATGGCCAATGTGATGAATGTGAACATGCGTATGTGTGATAAGGCCGAATGGCCAATGTGATGAATGTGAACATGCGTATGTGTGATAAGGCCGAATGGGCAATGTGATGAATGTGAACATGCATATATGAGATAAGGCCGAATGGCCAATGTGATGAATGTGAACATGAATATATGTGGTAAGGCCGAATGGCTAATGCGAAACGTGTATGAGATGGATATGTGGTAAAGCCAAATGGCTAATGTGAGATATGTACGAGATGTGTATATATATATATTGTGGCCAAATGACAAACGGTGAAAGGTGTGTATTATTAGATTTTTGGATGAGGCAAATGAATTACAAATATGACAGTAGATGTGAATGTTGTAACATGTGATTAAATGTACATGAAACTTGGAAATATATTCCGGGTAAGACCCGATGACTACGTGTGGAGATTATGTCCGGGTAAGACCCGATGACTACGTGTGGAGATTTTGTCCGGGTAAGACCCGATAACTTCATGTGGAGATTTCGTCTGAGCTAAAGGTCTCGCCGATAATCCGAGTAGAGGTTAGAGCTATAAGACTTCGTAATAAGAATTGCATATAAATATATTCAATGCGAAAGGTTAAACAGGTATGTACTCCAAGTTTATATGTGAGCTTGATTTGAACTAAATCATAAGGTAGTGATGTGATGCATATGAGAGCAATCTATGAGACTATTCCTATGATTATGTGACTTCGGATCAGTGTGAGAGGATATGTGAAATCATACAATATATCTATGTCACATGAGCTCACTTTTATGTGAAAGTTTATCTGCCTATTGTATATGATGAGATGTGCATATTCAGTAAATGGATGGTATGCCCGAAGGAAGAGTGAAATAAAAATATGAACAACTATGTTATAATTTGATTGTTATCTGTTGTCACTGCTTAAAACTTACTAAGCATTGTAATGCTTACTCCGTTTACTTTGTTTTCTCTATTTTATAGATCTCATTTGGAAGCTACAGGCTCGGGGATCATCAGCAACTAGTCACACTATCACTATCCATTGTTTGGTACTGCTACGTTTTGGATTATCTTATGGCATGTATAGAATAGACTAGTGGCGGAAGAATATTTTTGGTTAATGTATATAAGCCATGCGAAAATGGCATCTTTTGAATGTTTACTTAGAGAAGTTTAAATTTTATCCCTGGCTGTGCTTAGTACTTATTTAAATGAATGATCTTTATTTCAAGAAAAAGTTCAAAATTTTACTGTTCTGACATGAGTTACAAGTCCGGTAATGCCCCTTACCTATTCCGACGACGGTTACGGGATAGGGGTGTTACATCTTCAAACTAGCTAAATACATATATTAGTTAAATAACTATGCCATCTACCATACATTAATCAAGTTGATAAACATATATTCATATATAAATTCCCCAAAAAACCAACTTTCATACAACCAAATATGGGAAGCCAATTCACATATGCATCTACATCATTTAATTTTCATGCTATCTACTCAAGCTTCAATACAACAAAATCATCAATTTGACCGTAAACTGAATTGACCTAGGCATATGCCATACTTAAAACAAAAAGAAACTATAAAAAATTTGTTGAGTAGGAGATTTCCTCCTAAATGTTAGATCTACTTATCAAACTCTCAAGAATCTAATATACCTACGCATCGAGAAAACAAACTGCACACTGAGTGAAAACATTCAGTGTTAATTCCATGAATTAGGATAAAATAACATATTCATTAGTAAATTTCACAAGTTATGTAATATCAATGACTATTCAAACATGTTCTATGAAGCTAAATAATTCTATTAACATATTCAAATTTGAGCATACTATATCAAGAGTAAAATCAATTCAAGTAATTTATCAACTAACTATCTTTAAACCATTTCCAATTTCAATACATTCGGTTCTATTTTCTTTTAACATCTATATATCGTCTAACCCACCATTCAATTGCTTGCTGGAGTCTATTGACTCATTCATATTTCTTCGGTCTTTAGGGCTCATTTTCAACTGATTCATATAGTAGTTTACATACATTGTCTATCATAACATACATATAAACACAATATACCAATTCATCAACATTCCATATATTCTTATACTATTCTTATCATTCCAGGTGTCCCGAAAATGATGACTTTTGCTATCTATATTCACTATACCATCCTAAGTGGCCTGGAAATGATGGTTCACACTATAAAATATATTACCATCCTGGATAGCCCGAAAATGATGGTTTTCAACCTAAGGCATGCCAACTAATTTGATTGTACTTGAGACCTTTATTAGGGTAACACCGAATCAATATACATTGTAACCATACATCACATTTCAATCTCATCATCAGTTCATTTCATATATTGCATATTGACCTACCATAAATTTTAGTGGCATTTTAGGTACTTTTTAGCACTTAGCGAACTTGTTTTTTAAGTCGTTTCATGTTTAGGTATTGCATTTTTAGTTTTATTATCTTAGAGTCAAAGTACTGCAAAATAAGTATTTTTACGCAATATTTCAAATTAGTTCACCTATTGGATCAATACCGGCCTTAAGGTAGTTTTAATGCTTTAATTGATTGTGCAGGAAAATATTTTTAGGCTCAAAAGCATCAAGAATGATAACTGAGTTGCAAATAAGCTTCTGGGGTCACAACACAATAGAGCCAATTCAAGAAGTAAAATTCGAAGTTGTGTGTCATGGCACAGGTTTGACGTAAGGCAAAATTTCATTAAGGGTGTTTTCGTCTACACAACCCATATTTAGCTTAATTAAGGCTTGTAATTGACCTAATTGAACATGTAAATTTGCCTAAAAATAGCAAGCTTATGCTAAGCTATAGGGGTCACCGTTTTGGTGGGCACAAATTAGGTTTTAGGAGTAGATTTAGTTCGAATTAGATTTTAAATTACATTTTATTTTCTTTTCAAAATAGTTTAGTTTCTTGTTATTCAACTTGGATTCGATTTGAGTCCAAAACTTTGCTTTTAAGTTTTTTAATATTTTTCTTTCACTTCTTTATTGTCAGCAAAGATATCTCGCTAGCTGTTAAAGGATTTCATGAATCCGAGCACATCTAGTTTATCAAACGAATCAATTTCTATCCTTATTTCATTTTAATTTAATTTGTGTATTTTTCATGATTAATTTAATTTTGATGAACATGGTAATTGGATCGATGAGTGGCTAAGTCTTTTAGGGAGATTAATGAATGGATGTGAGAGTAATTAACGGAAGAATGAGGGTTTCTCATGCGAATTAGTTAGTATAAATTATGCATGTTTAAACCCTAGGATTGATGACCCTAGGGACTAAATTAAAATTTATAAGAATTTTGATTTTTGGGACTAAATTGAATAAAATGTAAAACTTTAGGAATCTTCAAAAAAATGGAATTAAACTAGTTCATGCATAACATGACATGATATAAAATGTTTTTTATTGACAAATTTAATTAAATTATTGTATAGATCATGAATTGAACCAAACCGAAGATAATTGGGGAAAATGAAACATTGCTACTTAGTCCTCTAAAATCGAATTGTGTTTACCTTGCTTATTAGTTTATATAAATGAGAATTTAGTGATTTTTGGCATCAATTGGACTGAATTGCCAGGTACGAAATATATGGTTTTTATGAATAGGTGTATGGTACCAAAGTGGAAATGGAATGTTTACAAGATTAGTAGGACATGTATATACTGTTATAGGGTTTGAAATGATACGATTACAATAATAATTCCCATGTGAATTTGGTAAAGGAGTAGGATAAATATGACATGCCATTATGGTCAAATATGGAAACGAATTTACCTAGTTATTTGAGATAAAAAATTTGTTGCGGATTATTGGTTTATATGTATCATTGATTTAGCCAGGGCTAGTAACCTCAATACGATATTAGCTCATGTGAAAAAACTCATAAATGTCAGCTTGTTTGAGCAACTCTGATCACTATCATCTTGTGTGAACAATATAGTCCCGTGTATCTGAGTTTGTTTTACTGAGGTTCTTTTAGGTGAAAATGTAACCTAATGGAAATGAAATTATTGAAATGGTTTGATTGTGAATTGGATTATATATGCTTTGTAACACCCCAAACCCGGCCTAAACGTTATGGCCGGATTCGGAAGTGTCACATGAAATGAGTTGAAAAGAAAACCATTGTCGTTAAATTAAAAACCCTTTCCAGTTCATTTAGCCTTAATCGCTGTTATTATTCTCAAAGCTCACTTTCATTTAATCGTTAGTGATAAAACATATTTGTAGCGGAAGCTTGTAAAAATGTTGTTTTTAGAAAACCGTTCAAGTATTAAGTAATTAAAACCAAAAACCCAAACCAAAGCCAAATAGTTTAAAAACAGTCCAGAGAGTCCCAGAAAATTTCAAACTCTCAAAGCTTAACGCCAAACTTAAATAAAAACTAAAACAAAATAACAATTTATGGCGAGTGGTCACCGTTAAGTCCTCTGCTGCACCGATCTGCCTAACTTTGTAGATTGCCTGTACAGATTAAACTGAAAGAAGTGAGTTTACGTAAACTTAGTGTGTAACCCCACAAAATTAAGCATGCATATAACATAAAATCAAAATCAGACGGATACAAATTCAGGCCTGGGCCCATTCAGATACAGATACAATTATAGATATGCAAATCAGATATTAGAATCCTACCCCCATCCTCTACGCACCATCTTCGACCATCCTACACACCATGTGAGGTTTAAAACACCCACTCAGCCCTACACATCACACTGTACCGATGTAGCACATATAAAATATAATGCAGCTGTGCTACCAGTTATTAGGCATAATTTGCCTTTCAGAACACTTCCTCCAATATACATCATCCCAACCCCAATATCAAATATATAATATATTCAATTTCAGACATACAAATTAACCATGCTCACATACTATCATGCTCAATACAGAATATTAGTAAAAAAGATCATACAATTTTGGGTTTCTTTAGCCCTTACCGACCCTATAGTAGGCCTACAGTCGTTTGGGACGACCCGTACAACCCTACGAAAAAATACAGATAAGTGGCCCCACATGCCCGTGTGGCCCACACGCCTAGATTGGCCTTGCCTGTGTGGTTCACACGGCCTGGCCCAATTATCACACGCCTGTATGGTGTGCTTTATGGGCCCACACGCTCGTGTGGCCCAAAAGTCCAATTCAGTCTAGCCCGTGTGGCCCACACAGCCACACTCCAACATCACACTGTCGTGTCTTGCGTACGGCCTGGCTTTGGTAGATCACACAGTCGTGTCATCGCACACGGCTTACCACATGACCTACCACACACTCGTGTGGCGTTGATAGTCTTGTTTTTTGGCATTTGTTGAAACCTTGTTTTCTTCATTTCGGGTACACACCTGGTTCTATTTTGATGCCAAAGTCGTCTTGAGACAACCAGAACCTTAAAGCGAGCACAAGTATTTCGCGTAACTATCGTGCTGACGAGAAGTCCCCAGCCCTTAGATCTACTCCTAAGCACAAGATACACATCATTAACATAATCGAACATCCAACTATTGTACAAAGCCTTCGAAGCACTTACCAAACACCTCGCGAGACCAAACGTTGCACAAACAAAAGCAAATTGAAAAAGAAATCGAAGGGGAAAAGGAGAAAAAGAAGATAGGAAAAAGCAGAATTCGACAGAGAGGGAGGAAAAACTGACGTAAGAAATTCTATGATTGATAAGAGAGAAACGATATATTTTTTTTGAAAATTAATATAAAAATCCCCTAGAATATTCTGATAACTTCCTACTAAATCACATCTAACTACCCTAGGATCCCAATACCACCGAACTACTATCAATCGGCAAAGCAAAAATAAAACTTCCTTGCTCGTGCAGGGATTCGAACACAGGACCTCCAACACACCAACTCCCTTACCACTCAAAACAGCAGGCTCATTTTGATGTGGATGTACAGATAATTAAATATAAGCCCACTGACTAAAGGTAGGATCAATTCCAAAAAATAACAAAATTTACTAAAGGTAAAGCTTGAACTCAAGACCTCCCACACATACCCAGAACACTTAAGCACTGAAGCAAATGCAGATTTGTGTCACATTTTCACTAAAGCAGAAATAAGAATTTTGGGGCGTTACATGCTTTCTAATTGATTATGAATTGGTTGGTACATATTACCAAATTAAATGGTTGTATATGATTTATGTTATAATTTCTTCATATTTAAATTGAGTAACTATTAGTTGTATATGACAATTTGCATATGGTGTTACAAACTAAGCTAAATCATGCCATGTTTATACCAATGTGTTTTAAATCTTATTTTTTTAAAATTTCAAGGTAAGTTAAGTAAATTTTATATGGACTTACTAAGCTTTCAATATGCTTACTCCGTTGCCTCTCTTTTCCTTGTAGATTGATATCTTGCGGAATGTGTCAAGCGAATCGTCTAGAAGCTCACACTATATTGTTTTTCAATTGGTAGCTTATTGATCGTTTCAAATTCAGAATTGTGGCATATATATATTTGTCATGCATTTGTTAAACTTGAATGTTGGAATAGCTTGAAACTTTTTCAATGCTTGATCTTGGCCATGCTAATGTCTAATGTAAATGGTGTGTTTGGAAAATATGGTTGAATTATCAATGGTACTTAAAGTAGCATGTTTGAACATAGATTAGTATAGATGAGAAGTTGGTTATTAAATGGATAATTTGTTGGATGAATGGCTTAAAATTGAATAGGTTGAAATGTTATGATTTATGGTAAATTAAAGTTATATTGAATTAGTTGAATTGAAAAGGTTAAATAGATTGTTTTGGTATGTATTTGGGATGTTTTACTATATTAAAGTTAAGTGTTTGTGCATAGAGTGTATAACTTGTGTGGTAGTTGTGAAATAGGTACCAAATAGCTTATATCTTACCAAAAATAGAGTCCACGTCGTAACATCAAGAGATGGTCATTGCGACGAGCTCTGGACTTCAAGTCACGGTGTGACGAGGAACTGCTTCGTCACGATGAGACCAAGTCTGTTTATCATATCTTGATTTCGAATCAAAGTTTTGTAACTTTAACAAATTGGTCCTTATTTGATCTCGAGCTAACTTTAGAGCATATGTAGGCTCGTATAAGACCTGAGAAAGGTTGTATATCATACCTATTTTTTGAAATGCTTATGCGTGCATGTATTATGCTTTGGATTGAATGTTAAATGATTGTAGCATCCTGTAGCTCAGGCCTGGCAATCGGGTCGGGTAAGGGATGTTACAATTTACATCAACTTTCACTAACTCATACTGGTTAAATAACCATTTTATGCTCTTGAGTTAATTACTATCTAGGTCTTCAAGCCTTTTCTTAATTAAAACTTTATAGTGATTAGACTTTTACAATTTAGTCCATGAGCCTTAATTAACTTCTGATTCGACAAAATTACTCAAATAATCTTTAATATATTATTATATTAACTTCATAAATATTCTTATTTTATATTCACAGACTCGGTTTACAAAAGTTGAGTTCCAAAACTCTAATTTTTGAAACTATTGGAAAGTTAGTCATTACAATTCTCCACCTCTTAAGAAATTTTGTTCTCGAATTAGTTGAAACTTAGTGGGAATGCTATATTGTTGAATCAATTCCTCTTCGCTTTCTACCCCTTGTGACTAAGCCATCATGATTGGTTCCTGATTTCCTCTGGATGTACTAACGTTCAGAGTATGAATACTGCAATAAAATGTAGAAATACAAGGTGATATCCGCAAGTATACTGGTCGAGTTGTAATATAGTTTTAAAACTAAGTAGGTGAGTACTCCGGGGATCGTACTCAAGGGAGGCGAGTGCCAAATCAATTCTAACCTAAACACTAAAAGATCTAATTAGTACTTTAAATTAGTGATAGTATGAAAGCATAAAATAAAAGATTTTTAAGGTTTTTATAATAGTAAAACAAAATATCATAAAAAGGAATAAACTTCAGGAGATAGAAAGGGAGAATGAAACAAATCTGATTATGGGTGATTAGCTCGTTTTGATAATCTCCATCAACTGTTGTTTTGGGTTCCTCGTCAATCAACTAGTTACTACACTAGTAGAATCTATCGATCTTCCACTGGCATAACGAGTTAGGAAGAACTACTTATCTTCTGACCTCATAGTTTAGACTAGTTTGGGGTTAAGGTGTTCATGATTTGGAAATGCCAATTTTAGGTTAATTCCCACCTTGATGACTTCTTGGGGTTGTTAGGCCTAGGTTTGTTTCACGTTCTTCCTTTCCTAAATAGTTTATCCATTGAGTAACCCTACAAAACAATTAATAGATTATGCCTCGACTTGCTAATCCCTCATATAGAGATTAGTTCGTCATGGTTTTCATAGAGAATATAGAATCAATATAAAGAGAAAGCATACGAATTATATAA
Source organism: Gossypium hirsutum (assembly GCF_007990345.1). NCBI lineage: Eukaryota > Viridiplantae > Streptophyta > Magnoliopsida > Malvales > Malvaceae > Gossypium > Gossypium hirsutum. Next base: position 34,084,759 of record NC_053424.1, read on the forward strand.
ATAGTATAGAGTATATTAAAAAGAGCCTAATTGTATTGAAATTAATCACGAATCCACAAAGTTTGAATGCTTTCCACAATTTAGATATCTTGAGAACAATAAAAAAATAACTGAAAAAAATTATAAAACCTAAAAACGAAAGAGAAACTAAACTAATTTTACTAAAGAAAATCTAGGCTAAGTGAATGATGTCGTTTACATGTGACAAAGGAGCCTATTTATAAATCTTAGGTGGCTGTCGTCCTTAACCGAAGGTTAGCTAATGCTCTCGAGCTTTATGTTAGATTGTGTGATCTGAAACACCCCCTAGCTCATGTTTTCTTCCATCCATAGTCGATGTTGTGACATACCAGGACCTGTATCGCAACACACCAGGGCCTGTGATGCGACATAGTAGTCAATGTACTCCTCTTGGGATATCTTCAGGGGCATGTCATGAAACCACTAGTTTATGTCGCAACATCGAAGGCCTTATAGTGAATTCTCTATTTTTTTCATTATGTTACGACATTGAGCCTTTCGTGTTGTGACATAATGACCAATATTGATTTAGTACGCTTTCTAATGGTCTCTTGCACACTTATAGATTTCATTAGCTCACCCTAAGGTTAATAAAAGACTTAATTTGTAGATTTTATTACTTAAAAGAAACTTAAGAAAACATAATTAAAACTTAATGAAAATACTTACTTTCAAGCTCCTACAGTGCAAAAATTAGTTTAATCTACAACACCGAATTACGTCATATCATCTCCCTCACACTTAAGTCAATGCATCTCCTCAAGCAATAAGAAATAAAAGCGAAGACCCTTGAGAAAATATAATACAAGTATTGACTTCAAAACACATGACTTAGGCTTTTCACATTCACTAAAAACTTTAACATGATGAATAATTGATTTACCACTTTTGACCATAAACATTTAAGTTCAGAATGTTACAAAATGTACAAGTATTAAGGGTCTCTCCTATAGGGATCCATTAACAAATCATACAAGTAATTTGATTATTTGAGCAGAATACAAATAGTTATTATGTGATTATTTAATATAATGTCTATTCATGCACAATGATATTTAGGTCACATAGGACTTTATAGCTTCTAACATTCTAAGGCTTAGGATAGGTATCGAATTCAAAAATAGTAAGCATCAAGAGGCGTTACAAACACAAAAATAGTTAACACAGCATCAAGAGGCATTACAAACACAAAAATAGTTTAACACATCGTACCGATCCCTATTCTTCCCCCTAGAGACCCTTTCCCGCTGACCGCCTTATTTCTCCTTCTCTCACCTTTCTTATTTCTCCATATAGGTAATCATAGCATGACATAATAACTATGTCTAGCCTATGAGTTTATGTGCACTCATGAATAAGTTTTTTCTGTTGTTGTGACTTTGTCACTTTTCTCTTTTTCAATGTATCTCACTCATGAATGCTTTTTCATAGTTTCAAGACATTTTTTACTCGTACTACTTTTGCTTTTTGAATTTTTCTTTTGTTTTGCATTTTCAGGTTATCCTATAGTTTCCATATCACACCAATCTTTACTATTTCACTCTGTTTTTACAAACTCCACCGTGATTTATCTACTTAACCTTCAATATGTATAGCCAGATGTCTATAGTTGTGCAACGCAGAACCAAAGAAAAAGGGTAAATACAAATTAATGTTTTTAGGCTCGAGGTTTGTAATGAGGTTCATCAAGAAGTGTTAACAGGCTCAAAAATTTGTACTAAAGGAAAATATAAATAGGACAACTTTTTGGCTCTGGATGTGTTCCAAAAAATGCCTTATGTCATCCCTTAACATCTTAATATACACGAACTTAATCAACCAAACAAACTCAAATTCAACCATTTATCATTCATACTAGCATACTCGTTCCCTTGTATTTTTTATATCATTTGGTACAATTGATTGCTTAATACCTATTTACAGTGTAACATATAGAAGAACTTAGTATTCTAATAATAAAAAATTTAAAATCACCTACCATCATGCCAAATTCATTTGTAAACACAAGCAACCGATGTATATGCTCCTAACCAATCACTTGTATTTCTACAAGCTCAAGCACACAAAAGACAAGAATAATCAAAGAAAAATGTAGAAACAAATAGACAAGTTTTCTATGTTACCCCCCACGGTTTAGTTGACACGTTGTCTTCAACGCATAGCCCCTAAATATAAGGAAAGAAGTTACCCAATTGGTCGTGGTCACTCCAGCTGCTAATGGTGAGTGCTTCCTCTTTTGGTCGTGTACGCTCGAATTGTTTGTGTCTCCTTTGTGTTGAGTTCCTACAAAGAAATTTTAAACAAAATGCAAGATAAATACAAATCTACTATTAATGCTCCTCCTACAAAGTCTAAATAAAAAATTAATACAAGTCTTTGAAAGAAAAAATAAAAAATTTCAATCCTCCTCCTCATCATACCAATGTGGTGCTTGGCTCATTTCCATCGGAGCTTTTCCCTTTCCTTTGACATATGTTTGGTGAGAGCTCCCACCTGTTGAAGATGCATGACGAGTTGAGATTCGAATAACAGACCCCTTTGGTGTAGAGAACTGTAGCTGGAATGCCGCTTCATATACGTCCTCCGTTCCAAGGTACTCTTGAGCAGCACTATTCTCCTCGAAATTAGCCCCCTCATCTTGATGAGTCAATTTTCGAGTTGAACATGTCTGGGGGATAATTTGGAGCATGTAGCCCATTCATTTTTTCAAATTCTTAGAGTAGTGGGCCTGTTTCCTGCATCCACTGAATCATCCTATGAAGCTTCTCCTCCATGCTCCCGCTGGTTCCTCTTCGAATTATTGTCTTCTTCTTTCGCTTAAGTGACACTGAGACATTCAACTTTTCCTCTTCTGATTCCAATTCATGATTTTTTTCCTTTGAAGCTTGACATATTGGGTGTACTACGAATCTCCAATTATGCTTTTTGTTGGTTTCATGAACTGTTCATTCTCGCCCATTGGAACTCCTGCCTGTCAAAAAGTGAGGAAAAAAGATTCCATCTTTTTGGCAATGCGTACACCGTCTCATGTCTCGGTAAATCGATTTGCCCACACAAACCTGCTTGCGCTACAAAATGCCATATAACAAAATAGGTTGAAAAGTATTCAGATTAGAAACATTTAGAGCAGGCACAATTCTGGTGCCGATGAACTGCATCCATATTTTCATAATAGGGAACATTATTACTTGATCGAAATTAATGGGAAACTCTGTATCGGGCCTATAGTTTCATGTACCTCTGTATTGAGTCCAGTACTTAATAACATCTTCCATGTCTATATTCTCAAATTTATTTAAATCAGTGCTACTAAGGAAGTCTTTTTCATAGAAAGGTGTATCATAGAATTCACATATATCCCTAGGAGTGATTGGCACCTCTTCACCCTTCACTGTCACAGTTTCCCAATTTATTCTTTTTCGTATTTCTTGGTCTCTAAAAGAAGCGTAAAATGGTTGCACTACCGAGACCACTGCGGTTTCCTTGGGAATGATATAAAATCATTCCTAATTATGGTATCTAATGAAAGTCCAAATTTCATTGCACAAAATTATTGAAGGTTCAAACCCTTATTCCTGGATTATAGGCCTACCTTGTAACTTAAGAAAATATTTTTTCGTTTCTAGATTCTCAAATTTTTCAAGGTCTGAAACTACCAGAGTATTTTTTATTGTAGTTTTCTTATTTTTGTTAGGAGGTATTCTCTAAAAACAAAGTTTCTAGCAAAAATATGAACAATAATCAATGGAATAGTAAAAGAGAGTTGAGAATATTTTAACCTCAATCTTTCGAATTCGTATGTGCCTCTGGTTTGATTGATTTGACGATGTTCTCCTCCAATGTGGCTTTTAGGAATGAGGATGAAGGATTGAAAACCTAAGTTTTTGGTGAAAAAAAGAGGTTTAGGATTTAAAGGTTTTAAAGAGTTTTAAGAGAGGGTTGGATGTTAAAATTAGGTTAGGTTGTGTTAATATGATGTTTTTATGCTTAAAATGGGTGTTTTTGAGATAAAAAACTGGGTATTTCTAAGGCTAAAAAGTCAAGTTTCGAAATTGGGTCGAGATGACCCTGCATAAAATTATAGCAATGCCGTGACATAGGGTTTTGTATCGCTACATCCCTATCAGATTGCTCATGTCGTGACATCGGGGTTCAATGTCACGACACACCCTACATTTTTGAATATTTGGGGGACTATCAGCTATGTCACGACATCGAGAAGATTTTTGTAATTCCTCACCCCTGCAATCAATGTTGCGACACGGGGTGGTTGTGTCACGATGTTAGCATCGTTTTCCCATATTTCTGGTCTTTAGAGTGCTTCATGTGTTTGTTAACGTTGCCTTCGATCTACCTATAATATTTTAATGAAATTAGTTAGTAAAATATACAATTTTGTACGGTTAATTAGAGCTTTTACATAAAGATTGTTTGGTTTTGCTGCTAGACTCGTCCTTCAGCTTTGTTAGTGTACACCAGGGTGATCCAAGTAAATTGTCTCTATCTATATTGGTTCAACACACATCGTGCTATTCTATTCGCTTGTGATTACCTCTATCTGATCTTGCCTTTTCGGTTTGCTTTAACAACTAACAACTCTTTCTGTAGTTCATAACTATTAATTATTTGTAGTATCACGTAACCGCACAACCATTTTAATTTTCGCTTAACATTATTACTTTGTAAGAAGGTTGAAAATTGCAGTTCATACTCATTGCTCATTGTGTTTTTGCCCGTCTTATTAATCAAAAATATTTTTTCAAGTGTGCTTGAGGTAATGATTGGCATAGAATTTTGAACTACCTCACTTGGATTCTGAATTTACAGTTTTTTGAATTCCCCGATTTGTTTACAGATAACTTTCTTGCATGGTTCTTATAATAACCTCTCATTCTGAGATGCCCATAGCTCAGGGCCTATGGTCATCAATTGTCCCATTTGGTTGAGGCCTACTAGGTGATCATAGGTCATTTCTATATATATATATAAATATATCCAATTTTGTTCGGCATCTGGAAAATTCCTAGACCATCAAATCTCTAGGAATACTAGTATATCTTTATTTTGCTTTGGGAAATCTTGAATCAACAGACACTCTTCCACTAGGTCAGCCACAATTACCGTTGTTTCTATTTGTTGGTCTATGTTATACTGCTCTTGTGTTCTGACCTTAGTGGCAGAACCCAAGATTTCTAGGACAATGAGTTCCATGTTGATCTGGTTCTTCGGTTAACAAACCATTTCCGCTACTAGCTTTATATCTTCTCTTTCTATTGTTGTGCTTAATTTTTCTTAATGTTCTTCTGCCTCCTAAGATAAATAATAGTCTTGAAGTTCTCTTTTTTCATAAGTTTCTATAGTGACATTCTCTTCTTTGCTCAACTCTGGATGTAGCACCTCTTGGTACTTTTCTGATGGCATATCAATGTGGTTGTTATCGTCTTAGGAAAGAATTGGGGTATCTCCTTAATGTTGACTTAATCCAAGCATTACTAATCGTTGGTTCTCCTATATCTCCTAGTCTTCATAGACTCCTTCGTAAATATCAGCACCATAATCTAATTCGTCTTATGACCACATATAATCCATTCTCCTATTTACCGATTTTCTTTAGTTATGGCAGCTGTAGTTCTACTTCTGAATATGCACTAGAAACTTCCTATAAAAATTAAATAAGTAATAGTAAAGTTAGGTAGTTACATAAATTTAAATTCATATCTATAACTTAAAAATTTCCTAATTAGTCTTTTTGAAGTGCATAAATTAAAATCAAACTAGTGACATTGCCTCCCTGGCAATAGCGCAAACAACTTGGCCACCTCCGGACGTACTAATGTCCAGAGGTGAATACTGCAATAAAATGTAAAAATATAAGGCGGTATTGTAAGTATACTGGTCTAGTTGTAATATTGTTTTATAACGAAGAAGATGAGTTCTTCAAGGATCGTACTCACGAGAGTTGAGCGCCAGATCAATTCTAACCTAAACACAAAAATATCTAATTAGTACTTTAAATTTGTTATAGTATGAAAGCATAAAATAAAGGATTTTTACAATTTTTATAATAATAAGAAAAAAATATCATAGAAAGGAATAAACTTCAAGAGATAGAAAAGAAGAATGAATCAAATCTGATTATGGGTGATTAGCTCGCTTCAGTAATCTCCATCAACTGTCGTTTCGAGTTCCTTGTCAATCAACTAGTTACTACCCTAGCTGGAACTTTCGATCTTCCACTAACATAACGAGTCAGTAAGAACTATTTATCTTTCGACCTCTCAGTTTAGACTAGTTTGGGGTTAAGGTGTTCACGGGTGGGCAATACCAATTTTGGGTTAATTCCTGCCTTGATGACTTCCTAGGGTTGTTAGGCTAGGGTTTGTTTCACATTCTCCCTTTCCCAAATAGTTGATCCATTGATTAACCATATAAAAAAATTAATAGATCATACCTCCATTAATCCCCTATAGATGGATTAGATCCTCATGGTTTTCATAGACAATATAAAATCAATATAAAGATAAAGCATGCTAATTAAACCGATAGTATAGAGTATATGAAAGAGCCTGATTGTATTGAAATTAATCATAAATCTGCAAAGTTTGAATGCTTTCAACTATTCAGATCTCTTGAGTACAACAAAAAATAACTGAAATAAATTCTAAAACCTAAAAACGAAAGAAAAACTAAACTAATTTTACTAAAGAAAATCTAGGCTAAGTGAATGATGTCTTTTACATGTGTCAAAGGAGACTATTTATAGATCTCAGGTGGCCGTTGTCCTTAACCCAAGGTTAGCTAACATTCTCAAGCTTTAAGTTTGATTTTGTGGACCAAAATGCCCCATAGCTCATGTTTTATTCCATCCAAGTTTGATATTGCGACAGACCAGGACTTGTGTCACGACATAGTAGTTAGTGTACTCCTCCTGGGACATCTTTAGGGGTATGTCATGACACCACTAATCTGTGTTGCAACATCGAAGGCATTCTAGTGAATTCTCCATTTTATTTCCTATGTTGCGACATTGAGCCTTCCGTGTTGCGACATAGTGACCAATATTGATTTAGTAGCCTTTTAATGGTCTCCTACACACTTATAGAGTTAATTAGCTCACCCTTAGACCTTATTCAACCCTTAATATAACACCCCTTACCCATGTCCGACGCCGAACAGGGTACGAGGCACTACCAGACTTAAACATACACATTCATGCAAAAATCGGGCCGTAAAATCTCTTTAATTCCAAACCTTTCAAACACATGCATGTCGTCCCTTATTTGGGTCTACGAAGCCCAAAAAATTCATCAAAATCAATTCAGGACTAAACCGAGAACTTTAAGAAGTTTCAGGAAAACTTAGAAAATTTTCCCATGAAATAAGGTCACACGCGTGTGTGGACATAGGGTCACACCAGTGTCTTCAGGCCATGTAACTCTTTGTTTATAATGTCAGCATGCACATCGAACCACACGGCTGGACCACACACTCGTGTCTCCAGGTCGTGTCCCTCACACGGTTGAGACACACGGCCGTGTCTCAGCCTGTGTGGCTAACACTTTGGCTATTTTCCAAGCCTTCATGTTACCTATAATCTTTTACAACCTTATGCACATAAAAATCGCAAATCATGGCATCATTTTAGTGATTAAACACTCTATTAAGACACATCCTTAATATTAACATGTCCTCTTACAAGTAATGCATCTACTCATGCAATACCAAGTTTAGACTCCTTATTTCACATTCATAAGACTTGTCATTTTAATGACCACTTTTATCATTATACTATGGTTACCAACTTATTCATCAAGCACTCATGTTCAATCATTATCACGTTGTGTTTATAACATGCAATTTCTATATGAATATGGCCACCTCAGTTGGTTATAGAATATACATCCAACACACATGTAATATTACTAACCATGCATGGCAAACAAACATAATCACATTAGACATGACATGAATAGCTAGGCTTACAAGCCATAATCAATATGAGCCACATCTCATGACCATATAAATATAACTCAATATAAGGCAACACATTTGGCCGAAGAAAAATAATACATGTCAATCAGCTAGATCCCTATACATGCTACTCACTTGAAATTTCTAATATATGCTTCATTATTGCAAAGATAACGACTTGGTAGTGTGATGCTGCCTCCGACGATCTCCAACCCCGAGCTAACCTAAAAACACAAAAGGAAAGGAAAGGAAGGAAGTAAGATTTATAGCTTAGTAAGACCCTATGAAAATAATAAGCAATTTATCAACTTGCTTCTCATTGTAATACAACCCTATTTGCATTTACACTCATGTTCCAGTCAAGCTATTTTCTCGAGTCACAATCACTAAATTATTTATATCTAGAGCTACAGAACTCTAAATTAAGTTCCAATAATTTTTTTCTGAAACTATACTCATACATATTCTTAGCATAAAATTTTAAGAATTTTTGGTTCAGCCAATTATTACAGTTTATTCAATAAATTTACCCTTTTTTGATGTGTGATAGTTCTCACCCCTCTTCACTAAAAATTAACTATCTCATAATACGGGACTCAGATGATGTTCCTGTCTATTTCTATTGAAAATAGACTCATTAATAATTCTAAGAGTATAAATTATAACTCATAACTATTTTTTTTACAATTTTCATTGATTTTATCAAATCAGAACATGGGACTTCGAAGTCATTCTGATTCTGTCTCACAACAATTAAAATATTTCATAATATGCAACTTTTTTTCTTACACCATTTCTTCTATGTGAAACTAGACTCATTAAGATTTAATTTAATATTTTATTCTGCCTCTAACCCAATTTTCAAAATTTTTGGTGGATTTTTAAAGTCAGACTATGGTTGCTGTCCAAAACTGTTTTAGTGTAAATTAACGATACTACGTTTATTACACCATATTAATTCATTTTCACCACATTGGTAAAGTTACATATTCATACATCATAAGTATAGACCTATAATCACAAGGTCATCACAAAATCATTCTCATAAGCATGAATTACCTATTTTCATCTTCACTAAATGTACATCATAAACTGAAATCATTGCTCATGAGCTTGGCATACATACCTGTGTTACTCAACATGCTCATATTCATTCGTTACTAATCATATAACATGAATTGAATTCACATTTCATCAATTTCATGTAAGTACCTGTACCACTCACAATATGGTCATAAACTTTTTCATTTAGCTTAAACTGTAACTCTCACTGTTGAACCATTCGGAAAGCTATCGGATATTCACTAAGCCTTAAACATAGGGGATAATGCCGATGCCATGTCCCAGACATGGTCTTACACTGGCTTATCCATCAAGTCGATGCCATGTCCCAGACATTTTCTTACACTGACTATCGAAATCGAGGCCAACGCCATGTCCCAGACATGGTCTTACACTAGCTCTCACATATCCGTGCCGATGCCATGTCTTAGACATGGTCTTATACTGACACATCTCGTAGCCGATGCATGTCCCAAACATGTCTTACACTGGCTCTCGTCTCAATGCCGATGCATGTCCCAAACATGTCTTACACTGGCATTTCATAATGTGGCTGATGCATGTCCCAGACATATCTTACACTAGCACACACATATTGCCCAAATGTCATGGCATGAATATCCGTTTATTCCTAAGGTTCAACCGGGAGGTTCCTCTACATCAATTGTCATCATATATAATCATTTCCACAATCAAACAATTTATGCTATATCTATTCAAATACGTGTAATAACGATGTAGTTATATTATTTACATGCGACTTACTTGTTTCTATGGGATATCATATTCCATTGAATTTCTAATGTATTCTACCATCACGTGAATGTTATTAACTTTTGGTATCACTTTTATCATACTCAATGCCATCAACATATAATTCAATATAGTCGAAGTAAGATAGATTCAAGTATATTAACAATAACATGGATAACATGATTATTTAGTAATACGAACTTACCTCGAATACAAAAACGACAATTTTACCATTAGTCCAGAACCTTGTATTTTCTCAATATAAGCCAGAATCTCGATTTCATTGATCTATCATTTCAAATATAGCCCATTTAGGACTCACATTATTCAAATTGACCCAAAAATCATATTTTGGAAAATTTACAATTTTGCCCCTAAACTTTACCAAAATTATGCATTTTCCCCTAGGCTCGTAAAATGGTTTTTATTCAATTTTCTTACTCTTTAAGCCTAGTTGAACCATTTTCATAACCATAGCAACTCAATATTTCAATTATTACACACATTTACTCTATATTTTACAAACTTTATAAAATGATACTTTTAGGTGTTTTCATGCTAACACTTTTCACAAAAGTTGTTTATTTCACAACTAAGATTCATTTTCTTCCATAAAAATACAGCAAACAACATGAATATTCTCATGGTAAAACCCTAGACTTTCAATCATTTTGCAAAATTGTCCCCTCATTAGCTAGAATAAGCTACAGGGATTCCAAAAGTACAAAAATTATCAAAAATAAACATCTAAATCACTTACTTATGAGGGTGAAGAGTTTGCCAAAATTTCAAGCTTCCAAACCCTTATTTTTGCTGGTATTTTCGGTGAGAAAGATGAAGAGTAAGGGTGGCTACTTTTGTTTTATTTAATTAGTGTTTGCTTATGTCATCAAATACCAACCATACCAAATTTTGACTTTTCAACTCTTTTGCTCCTCCTATGGCCGGCTATCACTTATTTACTGGCCTAATTTCACTTTAAAAACCCCCAATTAAGGTTCTCTAGCAATTTGACACCTTTTACTATTAAAACAAAACTTTGCCCTTTATGCAATTTAGTCATTTTTCACGATTAAGCACTCAAACACCAAAATTAATTCACCAAAATTTTCATGCACGTATATAATCATGCTATAACATATAAAATAATGATAAAATAATTTATTGACCTCAGATCTGTGGTTTTGAAACCAATGTTCTGACTAAGCCCTATTTCTGGATGTTACACTTAAGGTCAATAAAAGACTCAATTTCTAGATTTTATTAACTTAAAAGAAACTTAAGAAAACATAATTGAAACTTAATGAAAATACCTTTTTAAGCTCCTAATGTGTAGAAATTAGTTTAATCTACTACATTGATTTACTGTAACACCCCAAACCTGGTCTAAACTTTATGGTCGAATCTGGCATGTCACATTGAAGTGTTTTTCGAAAACCATGTTTTCATTAGAAACCCTTTTTATTTAAAACATAGTACATTGAAAACTCATTAATTTTATTCCCAAAATTCCTTTTTGGGTCGTAAAAGTTAATTTTAAAAGTAACTGATTTATGAAAACATGATGTTTAAAAGTTAAGTTGCGGAAACGTAGTGTTTTGAAAACAGTTGTTGTTTTGGAAAACCAGGATCTACTTCTAACTATTATAAAACATGGTAGATAAAATCCCAAAGTTTAAAATAAAAACTAGAATTAAGAGAGGCCTTATTACAACCCAAATATAAAAAAAATACGCAACAGTAAATAAAAAAATATGAAAACATAAGCAGTGTGTGGCCATCTCCGAGTCCCTTGCAGCACCGATCCATCTATCCCCGGGGGTTACCTGCACAGTTGATAAACGGGGTGAGTTTACGAAAACTCAGTGTGTAACAGTCAATCAAAAATAGAGTTTAGAATCATTTTGGGCTTGAGCCTTATCTAGTAACAGTACAGTCCAGTTTATAATATATGTGGGCCAAAGCCCGATTCATTAACATTTGGGTCTCAACCCATCACAGTCTCAATTGGGCCTAGTCCATCTCAGAATCAATATCAATTGGGCCTAGCCCATTTTAATATCAAACCCATATGAATAATGCATGATAACCCATCCAACCCTGCACTACCTGTGGGGAATAAATCACCCACGCCATCCCTACACTTATAGTGTTAGCACCGGTTGTGGCACTAACTAAAATCGCAACAATACTGCTAATATCAAAATATGTGGCACAACCACCAATACGATTTCTTCCTCCATAACAATAGCCCAATCCCAAGCGGTATGTCATGCACAAAATTAGTCATACAAATCTCAGACAAATCAGTCATTTTCCCTCAAGGGGCAAACAGTCATTTTACCCTTTAGGGGTATTTTGGTTATTTTACTAATTTTGGGGTCCCAATACAGATTACGACCTCATAAAAGGTCTACCGTCGCCTTGAGCAACTCAAGTAACCTAGATGGTCAAAACGGTGTAAATGGGCCCATAGCCCATTACTCGACCCAAGTGGGCCCACACGCTCATGTGACCCATTTAGCCCAATTTCAGTCACGAGTATGCGAACACCATAGCTGAGTTCATAATTTGTCACTTACCGTAGATTTTATCCATGTAGGACCCACGATCCCATTGGGCCCACACGGACCACTTCGGCCTAACGTAGCCCAGAACGGCCTATGCCATGTACAGACATGACAAGCCCAACTACTTCTCACCTACAGTTAAGTTTTCACAAGCGGCCCATGGGCCCATTTGGCCCATTCGGCCTATCGAGGCCCAAGTCCACGTGAGTGCTCATAGCGGCCTCTACAGCCTATCGCCCATGCTTTGTGGGTTCGGATCACCCCACATGAGTTTGCACGCTCATGAGGCCTTGAATTCTGGTATTTCAGCATTTTGGCTTTTCGACTTTTGTCTATCTACAGTAAAGAAGGGTGTGGTTACACACTTCTTTTGGCTTTGACAGTAATGGTTTACGGTGTACAGTTACACACCTAATCACGTAGAGTACTAAGAATTCACAATCACCAGAACCTATATTCAATATAACATCGGTTAATCACTTAACAATACAGTTATAAGAATCTTAACAAAAACCCCTAGCCAAAGGGTTGACTACCGCTTGCCTTGGTCAACTGTGATTTGCTTACTAAATCCAAAGTTTGGTGCAGACACCCTTCCGCAACCTGGCGAAAAATCCCTAACTGCAGACACCCTACATCGTTTAAACTTGGGCAGAGGCTACACGTCCACTCCCAGTCGACACCATTGTCATCGCTTTATTGCTAGAACCCCCTTTGCTCATCGCGAGTTCGATTAACAGAGATTACTTGCCAAATTGATAATAGAAATGGAGAGAGAGGTTCGGCTGTAAGAGAACAGAAGGAGAAAAGGACAGTCGGTTTTAGAAAAGTATAAGAAGGAATAGACTTCAACATATTGCAAGAATAGTAGAAACAAGTAGTAATCAAGCAACTCACCACTACTAAACCGTAAATAGAACAAAGAGGGGAAAATAATCTTGAAATCGGTTACAAATAGAGAAGGAGTAAAGAAGTATATATTCGGCTATATTAAGAGAAGGAGAGGAGAGCAGAGAAGAAGAAGTGATAGCCAATGAACAGAGGAGTGGGAAGAATGAAATCCGAAAAGGAGTATTCGGCTTTAGAGAAGAGGGGAAAAGAAAAGAAAAAAATGAAAGGTACCTACCAAAAAATCGTCTCGATTTTAACTTAAAACTCACAGCAGACAAGAAGAGTATTTGCTGAGAAAACTGGAAGAAAAGGAGAACAAAATAAAACCCGAATGATCCCCCTAAAGGCTCTCAATTGCTGAAATCAACACTCCCCTCCCAAAGCCGAAATTATCAGCTTTCCCCTAAGCAAATTTGGCACATACTTTGTAACACCCTTCGCCCGTATCCCTCGTCGGAACAGGGTTCGAGGTGCTACCAGATTTAAACTTATCCATTTATATAAAACCAGACCGTAAAAATTTTTGATCAATTTTAAACTTTTCATACACACGTATATTATCCTTTAATCGAGCTTACAAGGCCCAAAATATTCATGAGGCATTATTAAATATTTACCAATATCTTAGTCTTGTATCATTTACTTACTCAACTTTACAACCCTATACATGCCATAGACTCGAAACACTAAGATTTATTTACAACGATAGCGTAGACTTGACAATGTGATAATATCTCTGACGGCCTCCAACCCGAGCTAACCTGGCAACCCTAGGGAATATGGGAAAGAAAAGGGGAGTAAGCTTTACGCTTAGTAAGTTCATAAGAAAACAATAAGCAACTCATTAACAAGTTTTATCAATGTTTACAACATAATCACAAATTCACTACAAGTTGTCTTCCTGAGCAATAGTCACTAAATTATTTATAACTGGAGCTACAAAACTCAAAATCAATTTCCGTTAATTTTCCCTGAAAATAGAAGCATATATCTTCCATCCATAAAATTTTCAGAATTTTAGGTTTGGCTAATCAATACCAGATTTTTCTTAAAGTTTTCCCTGTTTCACTGTTTGACTAATCTGACCACTCTTCACTACGAATCAAATTTCTCATTGTACAGAATTCAAATATGTTCTATTTGATTTCATTTGAAACTAGACTCATTAAGGAGTCTAAGCATATAAATTTTATCTTATAACCATTTTTGTAAAAATTATAATGATTTTCTAAAAACAGAACAGGGGACCTCGAAGTCATTTGACTCTATCCCACGCCACTTCAAATATCTCATTATCAGCAATTCTTTTGCTTACACGGTTTCTTTTATAAGAAACTAGACTCATTAAGCTTTAATTAAATAATTTATTCAGCTTCTAACTCAACTCCAACAATTTATGGTGATTTTCCAAAATCACGTTACTGCTGCTGCCCCAAGCAGATTTATTACAAATTTACTCTTTCACACATTCTTTGCATTCACATTATTTAAACATGTATATCACCAGTCAATTTCATCACATATCTATAATTTCACTCAAGGATAATCTCAATACAATACATCATGCTCAATGATTCACACACAATCGCACAATCGTTCAAATTAGCAATTATAAGATGATTCCGCACATAGTCCACCCTTATCGATAATTTACGATGGTTTTGCCCTTACTCACATATATGACAGGCATTTTCACCTATGCTTCTCATTTCACATTCATGATTCAATTCCAATCGATCTAACATGCATAAGAATATATCACATACCTGGCCAACTTAATGTATTGAACAAATTCAATTGCCGATTTAACACAAGGTCTCATAGTCTTAGACTTTTATCAAATCACCGGCATTTAGCCTGCTAGGTTTTAAACCCGATAATATTATTCACCAGCTTAAAGCTTGCTAGGCTCAAAGCCCAAATATCACCATTATAAAGTCGTCTCATAAACAATTTATATAATATAGCATGTATACCTGTTCACTTTGCTCTATTTAATCATTCAATCACAATTTATAATTTCCCTTTGAATCATTCGATATTTTGCACACTAAGTGTCATTCTCAATATCTCGCACACTAAGTGCCATTCTCAATATTTCGTACACTAAGTGCCATTCTCAATATTTCGTACACTAAGTGCCATATTTGATTGCCCCGCACACTAAGTGCCACATTTTGTCGATATGTCATCAGAAGTTAAAATATTCATGTATATACAATTTATACGATATTAAAGCATTAGAAACATAAATTTAACAATGCTTATTGCATACGAACTTACCTCGTTCGCGGTAACGATAAATTAGATCGACGAATCCGATACTTCGTTTTTCCCTCGATATAGACTCGTACGAGGCTTAACTTGATCTAATCAATCAAATTCAACTATTACAATTCATATTCTATTCATTTTAACTCAATTTCATATTTTGGTAAAATTATTATTTTACCCCTAAAGTTTTACTTTTATTCAATTTAGTCACTGAGCTCAAAAAAATGCAAATTAACTATTTTTAACCATAATTAAGCTTAACTGAATATTAATGGTATTAAAATAGACCATAAATTACTTTATGGCAAAATTACATTTTTGCCCCTGATATTTCAACTTCTTTACAATTTAGTCCCTAAGCTCAAAAAATTAAATTCATTCAATTTTTTTGCCAAACCCATGCCTAGACAAATTTACTACTACTTCATAACAGCCCATATTTTCATTTATTCACACTTTCAACCACATAATTTCAATAATTCACAATTTAATCCAAAATTGACATTTTTACCAAAACTCACTTTACAAAACATGTATATCCAACAACAATAATTTATTTTCCATCATCAACTATCAAAATACTCATGCACTCAACAATGGCAACATTCAAATACTTTAACAGTTTTGAAATCAGAGATACGGGCTAGCTAGAATACGAAGCAACGATCTCAAAAACATAAAAATTATCAAAAACCGAACACAAAACATACCTAAATCACTTCATGCAAATGCCGAAACTAAGGAAGCTTCAATGGCTTTCTTTTCTCCTCCATATTCGGCCAAGAGATAAAATTTGCATGACCATTTTATGTTTTATTTTTATTTAATACATTTTAATATTCCATTTACCTTTTTGTCCTTTATAATAATACATAATTTCATATATGCCAAACCACCAATCTCCACTATCATAAAGTAATGGTTTAATTGATAAATAGGGACTTATACTTTAGTAAATCATGGAAAATAAACACTTAAACAATTAGAATGTAACTTTTTCATTTTACGCGATTTAGTTCTTTTTGCTTAATTAACTATCGAAACGATAAAATTTTTCAACGAAACTTTAATACCATCTTTTTGCCACTCCGTAAATATTTATAAAAATATTTACGACTCGGTTTATATAAATGAGGTCCCGATACCTCATTTCCTAAACCCACTTAACCTTAGGGTCATACCACTTGAACTTAATAAATCACTTATAAAACAAATATCACAATATCAAAAACATTTTTAAAATCATAATTAACTCGTAAATATTAAATATAATATTTACAAGCCTACTCGTCGGATTTGGTGGCCCCGAAACCACTGTTCCGATTAACCCTAAAAATGGGCTGTTACATACTTACCCACTTTCAAACTCCCCTGTTCTCTCCTAAAATCCATCCATAATCCTCTCCTTGATTTCCTCCACAAATCACTCCAACTTCCCATTCAAATTCAATTCAAATTCTTATGACCAAATCAACCTTCCACCACATAGAATTTTACTCTAATTCAACCACTTTCCGCCCACGAGTGCAAAATAAATACTCATCAATATCCCATGCCAACGCTCAAACCCTGGACCTCCTTGCTACCCTTGTGACGCCACATTGCCACTACACTACAAGGCTCTTTGCGTCACCATTTTGCCTCAATTAATTATAAGATCTACAGGCCAAAGTCCAGGTTCCTTTAAAAGAAAAACCAAAATAAATTGCAAGAGGCAAGACTTGAACCCAGGTTCCCTTGCAACCTTAATGACGCCCCAACCACTAGACCACATGCTTCCTTGTGTCATTTACTTAACACAAAAATTTAAAAGGCCTTCTTCCAAGCACCTAAGGTTTTATTCACTTAAAATCAAAACTTTTACTAAAGCCCAAGTTTGAACCCAAGATTTCTCCAACACTTCTCAGAGCCATTAACCACCAAAGAAGACATTTAATTGTGTCATTTCCTTGCACAATTAAATACTTATATACAACCTCCTTACGGACCCATACTCAAGGCCCAATACTTCTAAGCCCAGATTCGGGGCGTTACATTTACGACATATCAATTCCTCGACCTTTAGCTACAGTGGATATTGGATTGAATTATGTATAAGTGCGGAATGTTGAAATGAGCTAATCAAGAGAAAATAAGCCAGGGGGCTAAAACGAATATGAATGAGTTAATAGACTCTAGAAATGAGTTGAATGGTATTAAATCAAAGTAAAAGAGATAAGTGTCATGGAACATGAATGATTTTATTGTAATGACATATTGTAAACATGCATAAATGAATACTTAATTTTTGAATGATATGGAATTGATATTTATTGAATTATTATTAATTTTTAACCAAGTTGTAGTTGGTTAAATATGTGTAATGTTGAATAGGTTGTTTTGGTATTAATATAAGTATGTCATATATACAAATTGATGATTGAAAATTCTTGACACTTTGGAGATTTAATTGGGTGGATGTTGGTGCATATATGCATATTTTATCTTGAACCATATTGTTGTTGCTTTTCTTATATATAACTTGAATCATAAATGTATCACTAAGCCTTATTGTTCAATGTACTATTTGTTTTCTCCCTACATAGGTATAGGTGATCCTTGGGAGCACAAGAAGTAGTTCTAGCATCCAAGAAACGAATCCTTGACTTAGCAAAGTTCGTAAAGTACTCTTTTGATTGTATATGACATGAATCTAGGGTTTAAGTCGATTATGCATAAAAAAATGGTCAGATTTGGAATTTGGTTGTTTAATGTTATATTGGAGTACCATTTTGACATATTTTGGCTTGAATGTAATTGGTATATTTTTGAATTGGTTGTAAATGGGATGTTTATTTGTTAATTCAGGTCTTTCCAACTTGTCGCAAATTGGTCCTTTTAGAAATAGTGAACTACATCATGATGACATACTACTTGCGTCACAACGAAGAACAACTAGAGAGTTACATCGCAATGATGTATATTCAAGGTCATGTTGCTATGTGCCTAGTTAGTGAATTGCGTGGCAACGAGGAACTATCGAAGTGTCGATGTCAACCCAAAACTTGAAAATCTTTACAGTTTGGTCTTAATTCATCCTTAATCCTTAACTTAATAGTAAAGCTTCCATAAGCTCATATATGACCCAAAAATGATTACTTATCGTATTATACGCATGATTTACTTGTATTTGATTTTATGATTTGTTCAATTAAGTATAAAATGGTCGTAGTTAATACGACAATGAACATGGCATCCTGTAGCTCGTACCTGATGATCGAGTTGACTATTGATGTGTTACTGAATATGTCTACTTTTACCATTGGAAGTTTTATTCTTATAATGACTATTAGCAAGTTCCAATCACAATGCATGGACACAAAAGCCATTGGTTTTATGCCTAATGGAATACTTGCTATGAAGTTTTTCAACCACTTGGCCTCATTACCTACCAATTCTAAAGCAATAAATTCCAACTTCGTGATAGATTTTGCTATAATATTTTGCTTTGTTTATCTCCAAGATATTGCAATACCATCAAGGGAGAGTACATAACTAGTAGTTTATTTTCTCTCATTTGAATATGGAATCTAATTAGTGTCACTGTATCCTTCTAAGACAATGTGAAATATACTAAATAAAACATAATAACCAATGAAACCCTTCAAATATTTCATAAGTCTGACTATAGAAATCCAAGGTTCATGATTTGGGTTATGTGTGTATCTCCATAAACAACATACAACAGATTCTTTTTCAAGTCAAGTAAAATTCATTAAATGCATAAGACTTTTGATAATCTATGCATATTAAGATTGAGCAATATGGTCACCTTTATTTTTCTTCAATTGAGTATTAGCATCATAAAAATTACACATTGGTTTGACATCACGGTGTCCAAAATTTTTTAGAAGTTTCTTAGCATAATGTTCTTGTGATAGCATTATTCTATCACCTTTCTTTATGATTTTAATACCCAATACAACATTTTCTTTGCCTATACCTTTCATTTCAAATTTGGAAGTAAAAATTCTCTTTGTCTCAAGTACTAACTTATAATTAGAACTAAAAATTAATATTTCATCAACATACAACAAAATAATCACACAATTAACTCTAATAAGTTTGTACATACACATTTCTCTACTTTAATAGATGAAAAACTATCATTTACTAATATTCGATCAAATTTCTCATTTTAGTATTTAGGTGCTTGTTTCAAGCCATATAAGGATTTAAGAAGTTTATACACTTAAATTTATTGACCTGGAATGACACAACCTTTAGGTTATTTCATATAATTTTCTTTTTCTAAATCACCATTTATAATAAGTGTTTTTTTAACGTTAATTTGATGTATGAAAATTTGTGCATAGAGGCCAAATTAATTAAAATCATAATTGAAAAATTCTTGTTACAGAAGCAAAAGTTTCAAAATAGTCTATGTTTTTTTTATGTAAAACTCTTTGCAATTGGTCTAGCTTTATATTTTTCAGTAGATCTATTAGGTTTAAATTTATTTTAAAAACTCGTTTGCAACCGATAATTTTTGCTCCAAGAGGTAAATTAAATAATTTCCAAGTTTAATTTGTAAAATAGAATCAAGTTTTACTTTAATAGTTTCTTTCCAGAACAAAAAGGAGCTTGAGAAGAAGAAATTGTATCATAGTAAGTTAATGAATCATTTTCCATCAAATAAGTGTAAAAATTATTTCTAAAGGATTTTTCAATTTCAGGTCTTTTAGACCTTTTCAAATCATCATATTCACTTTCATTTTACAAAAGTTGTGTATGATAAATATTATCAGCTTTTAAAGGAAAAATATGCTAAAAAATTAATCATTTTTTGTCCCAAGTATGATATAAAGATCAATCACATAAATTTTCAAAACAAGAAATCTATTTATAGCATTATGTTTAGCATAATTGATGAACATACAATCAAAAGTTTTAGAACCTATTTTCTTTTCTTAGGCTCAGTTAACATAACTTTGGCTAAGCACCCCTATAATTTTAAATATTTTAGATTATAACAAAAGCCCTTCCATAATTCATATGGCGCCTTACAAGTTTTCTTATGAGATATATAATTTTGTAAGTGACATGTTGATGAAATAGCTTTGCCTTGGAAAAAATATGAATCGAAAACGATTTTCTTGCACAGAGAAAAAAAATTTGAAAACCGACTAGTTTGTGATATTTATAGTAATAAAACCTGGACTGAATTCACACCTGTGTTTTCGAATAGACGGATCCTTGTCGTTCCCAACTTTCATCCAAACAATCATCACCGCTATTTTTGCACCATGAATTGCTTCGAGTGTGGGCTTAAACAATTGAAATCAAACACAGTACCATAAACTTTTTTGCCAGAATAGAAATATTGAAAAATTCAGAGAAAGTTGCGTTTTTCTTTTTCTGTTAGTGTTTTTGAAGTCTACCAGTGCCATCTTTTTATATGGAGAGTTGGTAGAATCCTGGTTGAAATGGTAGAATACAAATAATATTATTTTGATAGAAAAATTCCCAACCCCTTATTATTTAGGGAGAGGGGTAACAACCCTAAATGAGAATACTAAGGTATGTCGTCCCATATATTCCATATAAGGGCAGTTGGGTCTCTCTTGTACTGAATCTAATTATATGTGTTTCCTGAACTTTAACCTAGCACTTTATAATTTATTCCAACACAGTACATGTTTTTTCTATTTTCCAAATTAAATATTATTTGCCTAATAAATTTCTCTATTAAATAATTTTCTCAACTCAATTCTAATTTCATTAAAATCATGATAACTTTAACCTAAAAGAATCTATGAGAAAATATATTTAATTTTTCTACATTCAATTAGATTGACAATGGCCAATTAATTTAAATTCATTTTCGAACTTCAATTAATTAATAATTCACAAAACTATAAATTTATTTTCAGATTATTTCCATACTTAGTGAGAAAACCAAATTCATTTCTGAATGTAACCCATTTCTCTAACTTTATCATTTTTATCCATTTCTACTCATTTGATTTATCATGCAATTTATTTATGGTATCAATGAGCTAGTGGAAAGACCGATTGAACATATGCAATTAAGGCTCAAATTACTTATAATTAAGTTTTGAATTTTCACCTATTAGTTATAAGTTCATTTAGTTATGAAGTCATTCCACTATAATATCATGAATGAGCTCTCTTCAACAACATACCATTACAAAAGCAACTTGATCACTACTCGTCCAATGACTTTGTCATAAGTGTGTTACCCTTATAGGATATTCCTAATCTCTTTGGGATAATATCTGTTCTCCCAATATGATCCTATTTTATCTCATGGTAACCATTACATCTTTCTTCATGAAAACTCAATTACTATAAAATAGTAATCAATTCATTGATCACTGAGACGAACAACCCGTGACCACGTTTAATTTTCATCAACCATGTAATGCCAATAAGAATATATCATTTACCCATGGCTCGGGCTATGAATTCCACTATTGTGAATGAGCTACATATTGCAGAAGTCGTACACCAAATGCATTAACTTTTGGTTCCTTATCTATTCGAACTCAGGCTTTTACCTACATCAAAGTGTATGAGTCACACATACATAGTCTGTCATCCACTCAAGATTTAGGTATGCCGCACTATGAACATCTAATAAGTCTAAATTATATAGACTTTTATTATACCTTTGTACTTAGAATTCATGCATATCTTGAGCATTTGGATAGCTAATTATGTAATTTTGGTTCATATTGAAACCTTGGGTATAATTTAAGTAAATTTTGTAATTTTACTTAGTTAGGTGTTAATTTTATGTAATTTCATTGAACTATGCTACACGATAATTTCTTTATTAAATTGTTGCAGTATGAATCATTAAATTACTCAATGTTGGGAGAAATTGAAGAAATATATAAGTGAGCTGATTATCCAATACTTTGGATGGCAAATAAGATGAATTGTGCTACGAAATATTGCTTTGAACTAGTTTGAAGATGACTACTAGAGAGAATTAAAATTCTTTTCAATTAGGTTGCCAAAACCATCCAACAGGGGAGGAGAAGCCTAAATTCGGCAAGACATCAAAAGTAACCCAAAATTAGATTTCGAATAATTAAAATGAAGGTCCTTGGATGAATGAAAAAATCACAAATAAGCTCCCAACTAATACCTTGATTTTCGTCCAACCCCTTGCATGATTCATGTATGAAATCAAGCATGAAACAAGCAACGACTCAACCCTCATCCCACAATTCATGGCCGGCCAAGCAAGGGAGAAATATAAGGGATATCCAAGCTATTTTTAGTAAATTTCCAAGCCCTCCCTCAAGTATAAATAGGCCTTTACATTCGCCTTTCATTTCATCTTTCAATCTCGTTCATCTACACATCCCTTAACTCTCATATTTCTCTCCTCTCTAAAGCTATCCATATTTCCCTTTCTTTAACAAGAATTTCCTTGACAAAAACCTCTATTGGTCGAACACCTTGAGAAGTAATTTGTGAAGGAGCAATTGCAAGAATTGGAGGAAGCCACCACAATCAGTCTTTGAGGAATCACCGAACTCATCAAAAAGTTTCTTCTTCCTATACTTTTAATTTTTCTTAGTCACTCAAACATATTTGCAAGTTGTTTAATCGTTTTTCCATTAATGATGATTACTTAAATTCTTTTTATCTAGAATAATTGCAATGATTTGATTAAATTCATTCAATTCATGTTTAAGTTGTTTTCTGCCTCAGTCGTTCATGCTTCCAATTAAAATTATTCATGTTATTCGTGCATTAAAATATGTTTGGATGCATTAGAATTAGTTGCTTAATCCTAATTAGATAGTGCTAATAGACACAATAATTGGAAGGTGCATGCTTAATTTATATCCTAACCAAAATAAATTAAAGGTTCGTAATAATCTAAGAGAACACTATTACCTTGCATACATTTAGGTTTATGTGATTAAATCATTTCAAAGGTTATTCATCCCTGTTACTTCACATAAATTCTAATAAATCCTTAGATAAATATGGACATGGAAATATACATGTTTTTCTAAGTATAAGACTTCAAAAGAACTTATATGAGATTCCAAGTTAATGAATGATCGAGTTGCCATGAAATTTTTTCAGAATATTGTTAAACATGATGAAGAATGAATTGAGTCAAGTATTGTAATTGTTCTAGCTTATTCATGTTATTTTTATTAAAACCTTTGAAATTTTTGCTAAAACCATTTCATTGCATCCTATTTCATTGCATTGCATTTAGGTTAGTACATTTGCAATAATATAATTCTAACATCCATCACCTTGAAAATATTGTGTTTTTCTTAACCAACTTGTGAATACTAATTTTACAGTTATCGATTTAAACACAATCCCTATGGTGACGGTAACTCTTTTTACTCATTACTTGATAACGACTTTGTACACTTGCACATTCCGTCGCAAACCAAGTTTTGGCGTTGTTGCTGGGGACTGTTAATTTAATGATTATTTGCTAAATTATTTCTTGCGATTTGGTTTATTTACTTTTTATTTAATTATTTTTTGTGCTTTTCTTTTCAGGTGTTTATGAGCATATATCGAATCATTGATTTACTTCCTGTAAATCCTAAAATCGAGCAGACATTTAAACAAAAGGAGACGTGAAAAACTAGCCCAGAGACAAGTCGTAGAAATGAACCTTGAAAATCAAAATGATGTTCAAAGGAATGGATTCGTTAATACTTGTAATCTAATCCTTATTGTTGATGATAGGGATTGAGCCATAAGGCTATACACTACACCACTTTTTAATGAGTTAAATTTGGGAATTAGGAGATCAGAGATCAAGGCACCACAGTTTGAATTGAAGCTTGTGATGTTCCAGATGCTTAAAACAGAGGGTCAGTTTAGTGGAATGCCCAAAGAAGAATCACTCCTTCACCTTTGATTGTTCATGGAGGTGAGTGATTCCTTCAATATAGTTAGTGTAACCGAAGACACATTGAGACTGAAGTTGTTTCCATACTTGTTGTGAGATAAAGCACGAGCATGGCTTAATTCTTTGCCACCAAGCTAAATTTCTACATGGCAAGAATTAGCTGAACGCTTTTAGGTAAAGTATTTCCCATCTAAAAAAAATGCTAAGTTGCAAAATGAGATCACACTTTCCGGCAAATGGATGACAAATCCTTATACAAGGCATGGAAAAGATCGAAAGAGTTATTACGCAAATGCCCTCACCATGGATTCCACATTGCATCCAATTAGAGACATTTTATAATGGTCTCAACGCACTCACAAGTAAGGGTGAGTGTTCGGTCGAACCAAATGAAAAAATTTTGAGTTAATTGAGTTGACTAATCCTATTTTGTCATCCTAACTTGATTTGAAATTTTCTCGAATCGAGTTGAGTGGGATGGAGTTTGAATCGAATATATTTGTTCGAGTTAAATTGAAAAAAATGATTTTGGGTACTTGTAATCACTGTCACCCACCATAATCAAATTTTTCCACTGTAATCAAACTTGTTATTAACTTTCATCCCCTCATAATTTATTTACTAATCTTTTATATACGGGTTAGATTTTTTGCTTGCTTAGTTGCTTCATATATCTTCTGATTCTAGTTACTATGTATTTTGAAATTTAAAAATATATTAAAAGTAAAAAATGTGACATTCTTTTAATAAAAGTTATCTTAAAGATTAAATCTGAAATTGATACCAACATAAAATTTTAATATGAATATTTTATAGCATTATCAATAATTCAATTTTAACAAAAATTTCTAAAGATTCAATATGATTAAACAATTCAATAATATAAATAGTACAAAATGTGAAATTTAATTTAATAATATAAATAGTAGTTATAAATAAAATTATTACTATTTATGTTTAGATATTTTTTTTGGATTATTTTAATTTTTGATTTGGGGGTAAAATGTGAGAAGTAAAAGTTTAAGGGAAAAATAAAAAGTTTTGGGGGTTGAGGGAGTAAAATTTTTGGGGGAAAATAAACGAGGGGAGTAAAATTTTTTTTGGGGGGGGAATATTCAAAAAAAATTAGGGGAGGGGGAATGGGTTTGGGGTAGAAGGGGGTGGGATGAGAGGGGAGTAAAAGTTTTAGGGAAAGTGGGAGGGAGTAAAATTTTAAGGGAAAAGTAAAGAGGTTTGGGAGTTTGGAATAAAAATGTAAAATATTATAGTTTGATATTTGGTTGATTCGAATTATTTGATTTATTCAAATTCGAGAATCAAACTCGATTTGAACTCGAAATTAAAAAAGAAATCGAGTTGACTCGAATAATTTGATTAATTCAAATAACTCGATTTGTTTAAATTGAAATTCGATTTTTTTCTATTTTTTTGAGTCGAATCGAGTTTTCTTACCCCTACGTACAAGGTTGGTGGTAGATGCTTCTGCAAATGGTGTTCTCCTTTCTAAGTATTATAACGAGGTTTATAAAATTATCGAGAGAATAGACAGTAGCAAAGTGGCTAAGAAATTGAGCAGCTTTAGGAAGACGAGTAGCATGAGTGCATAAAGTAGATATCCTCACTTCACTCTCAATTCAGGTATATTTTATCTCTTCAATATTGAAATAGTTTACTACTAATGGTTTGAATAATATTGCAACTTAACCACTGAGTCAATTCGACAATATTTCCTATGTATATTGTGGGGACAAACATTCTTTTGAGAATTTTCCATCAAATCTTGAGTCTGTTTATTAAGTAGGGAATCAAATCCAGAATAGATGTGGACAAGGACCATAGTCCAACTTCTATAACCCTTTATGGCGAAACCATCTAAACTTTTCTTGGAGTAACTAAGGAGGTGGATCGAAAAATAGTTACATGCAACATAGATCAAACCAACCTGAAGGGTTCAATCAACAAGCTGAACCATCCAAAAATTTGGAGAATTTATTGAAGGCGTACATGGTGAAGAATGACACCTTAATCCAAAGCCAAGCAGCAACACTGAAAAATTTGGAGAACCAAATGGGTTAGTTAGTTATGGAGCTTTGTAATAGACCACAAGGAACCTTGCCGACTGACACAAAAAACCCAAGGAATTTGGGTAAGGAACATTGCAAAGTAGTTACTTTTTGAAGTGGAAAGACTTTTACTTTTTGAAGTGGAAAGACTTTGGAACCCAAGGAAGTTAAGGCTGAAGATGAACCTACCCAAGAAAAGGAAAGTCTACAAACAGTTGAAATTCCTACACCAGAAAAGCCAGATGTTGCAAATTCTGAAGGGGTAAATCTAAAATAGTGAATTATGATAAGTTAACCCCTTTTTTATAAGCATATATATTACCTTAGAAAAGTTGTCCAATCTAAGCTAGGGTTCCATCACCTCCGTATCCACAAAGACTCAAGCAATAGAAAAAGGAGGTGCAATTCAAGAAGTTTTTGGATGTTCTTAAGTAGCTTCACATCAATATCCCATTTGTAGAAGCCTTAGATCAAATGGCCAATTATTTCAAGTTCATGAAGGAAATTATGTCCAAGAAGAAGAGACTTGGCAAGTTCGAAACTGTAGCATTAACAAAGGAGTGTAATGCATTCTTACAAAACAATCTAACTCTGAAAATGAAGGACCTTGGGAGTTTTACTATACCCCGTAATATTGGAGAATCTTAATGTGGTAAAGCTCTATGTGATCTAGGAGCGAGCATCAACTTGAGGCCAATGTCTATTTTCAAGATCTTAGGTATAGGTGATGTTCGACCAACAACTGTGACAGTTCATCTGACAGATTGATTTCTAGCACATTGATCTATCTTAACTCAGTGTAGTAGATTAAACTAGTTATCAAATTTAAGGAGCTTGAATACAAGCAATTTCATTATGTTTTAGTTAAGTTTTCATAGTTTTATTTACGTTCAATAAAATATGCATGCAAATTGAGTCTTTTATTGACCTTAGGGACTAAATGAGGCCTAAGGGTGAGCTAACGCACTTTATGAGTATGCATAAGATCATTAAAAGATACACTAAATGGATACTGGTCGCTATGTCACAACACGAATGACTCGATGTCACAACATAAGGAGTAGAATTGAGAAAATGCAAGATTGCCTTTAATGTTGCAACACAGAATGAGGGTGTTGCGACATACCTTTGAAGATAACTACACAGGAGTATACTGATTGCTGTGTCACGACATAGGTCCTGGTGTGTCACGACACCAACTCTGTGATGGAAACAATACATGAAGCAGGAGCGTTTTAGTCTACACAATCAAACTTTAAGCTCGGGAACATTAGCTGACCTAGGGTTAAGGACGATGTCCACCTGAAGGCTATAAATAGGCTTATTTGTCACCTCTTATGGAAATCATTCCTTTAGACTAGATTTTCTATTGTAAATTTAGTTTAGCTTTCTATAACACCCCTTACCCGTATCCGTCGGCGGAACAGGGTACGAGGTATTAACAAATTATAGTATATACTATTAAATAGAACCCAAACAAAAATATGGCGTGCAATTTGATCATGAATCATTATAACATATGCCATTAACAATACAAACCAATTTCAAAGGCTTTGTACAAAATGATTAGTTTGATACTATAATTAGTATTTTAAACCTAGACAATTATGACACGTAACAAAATAACTAAGTCTGCTATACATGCCATATTTCAAAATGTTGAGTTCAAATACCAAGAGTATTGATAGTGCGGGCAGATCTTCAACGATCTCTAACTCCTGTGCTAGCTGGATGACACTATAAGACAAAGGAGAGAAAAGACAGTAAACTTATAGCTTAGTAAGTAAGTATATAAATAACAAATAAGGAATCTAATATGTTTACAACATAACTCAATTATATCATATTTTTAATTTTACTATTTACTCCGATTTGATCAAGCTGTCCCTCCTACGTCATGATCACTAAATAAATCATAACTCGAGTTAAAAAACTCAAAATTCAAATCTATAAAATTTCCCTGAATATAGACTCATAAATATTCTTACTAAATTTTTTTTAGAATTTTTGGTTTTGCCAATTAGTAGAGTTTATTAGTTTAAGTTTCCCCTATTACATAACTCAACTAATCTGACCTCTATTCACTTCGAATTGAATTTCTCTCAGTACACAATTTAAATAACCATGAAACCTATTGCATTTAAAATTAGACTCAATAAGGAATTTATGCATATAAATTATATTTATTATTGTGTTTTGTACGATTTTTAATGATTTTTCAAATTTGGAATAGGGGATCACATAGTCATCCTGAGCAAGTCACACACAATTGTAAATATCTAAAAATATAGAATTCCTTTTCTTTCTCTATTTATTTTATATGAAAATAGACTCACTAGGATTTAATTTCACATCTCATTCAACCTCTAATTAAATTCCTTCTATTTTTGGTGATTTTTCAAAATCACGTCACTGCTACTATCCAAAACAGTTTTAGTGCTAATTTCACTTTTTCACACATTCTTTGTACTAACCTCATTTTAACTTATATATATCACAAATCATTTTCACCACATTTCACACATCGCGAGTATAGGCCCATGATTACAATGTCACCACAAAGCCATCCCGTTGAACAATTCGGATTAATCCTCAATACTTGATGGTTTCAGCACACAGCCCCACCATCATATTTCATTTAATTCGGCTCTCTTGTACACATGGTGAACACTTAGTACCACTCATGTGACCTAGCAATTTGTCTCGTCGCTCTCTTGTCTACATGGTGTTCTTCACTTGGAATCACGCATGCGACCTAGCTACATTTATCTCTCCCGTAGCTCTCTTGTCTACATGGGATACATCCCGTATCACACATGTGACCTAGCTACTACATAGTATCTCGTAGCTTTCTTGTACACATGATGTGCACTCAGCACCATACATGTGACCTAGCTACGCTCCCTCTATTTTATTCGATCTTTCCGAATGTTCAACTGGGATCTCTCTCTATTACTTATTTCCATTCTTCCAATAGTCGATTTATACTTCAACATCAGCTAGTATATATATATATATATATATAATAGGCTGAAATATAAGAATGTAAATGAAATTAATGTATTATTTACATACAAACTTACCTCGGTGCAAAATATGGGAATTTTGCAATTTAGTCCAAAACTTTCTCCTTCTCCCGTTCGAGGTCGATTCCATGCCTTTATTGATCTATAACAACATATTTAGATCATTTAACACTCGAACTATTTATTTTAATCCAAAAATCACATTATACAAAAATTTCATTTAATATACAAATGACCAAAATGCCCTTACTACTAAACTTTCCAAAAATTCCCTCCATGTCCAACTTTTGTCCATAACTTAGGAATTGGTCAAATTTCTATTTAAGACCTCCTAGTTAATATCCCAAAGCAATTTCATACTAAAAACTTCTAAAACACGAGTTTTACAATTTATTCGGTTTAGTCCCTAATCTCAACTTAAGCGCTTAATGCATAGAATTTCATCAGAAATTTTCACGAAATCATGAAATTATATCATAAACCCAAAAATAATTATAAAACAATTATTTCTATCTCAGATTTTTGGTCACGAAACCACTATTCCGATTAGGCACTAATCCGGTTTGTCACAATTTCTTTCTTTCTTAGGGTTTTAGATTTATTTCAATTGTTATTGTTGATTTCAAAATATCTGAACTTTCGAAGCATTCAAAATCTGTGGATTCATGCTTAATTTCAATACAATCAGGCTCTTTCATTTAATCTATCTTGTCAATTTAATTAGCATGCCTCTCTTCACATCGATTATATATTGTCTGTTGAAGCCATGAGGAACTAATCCCTCTATGGGGGATTAGTGAGTGGAGGTATGATCTGTTAATTATTTTGTAAAGTTACTCAATAGATTAGCTATTTGGGTAAGGAAGAACATGAAACAAACCCTAGGCCTGACAACCCTGAGAAGTCATCAAGGTGGGAATTAACCCAAAATTGATATTGCCCAATTGTGAACACCTTAACCCCAAACCAGTCTGAACTGTGAGGTCCGAAGATAAGTAGTTCTTCCTAACTCATTATGTTAGTGGAAAATCAGAAGATCCTGCTAACTCGCGACTAGTTGATTGATAAGGAACCCAAACTAACAGTTGATGGAGATTACTGAAGCGAGCTAATCACCCATAATTAGTTTTGATTTATTCTCCTTTTTTTATCTCTTGATTTTTATCTTTTAATGTTATTTTGTTTTTTATTACTATTATTATAAAACCCTAAAAATCCTTTATTTCATTTTGTTTGTACTATGACTGATTTAAAATTATTAATTAGATCTTTTAGTGTTTAGGTTAGAATTGATTTGGCACTTGTCTCCCTTGGATACGATCCTCAGAGTACTCACCTAATTCATTGTAAAATCCCATATTTTTGTGGATATCACCTTGTCTTTTTATATTTTATAGTAGTCTTCACACTTTGGACATTAGTATGTCCGGAGGCGGTCACACACCCAAAAGGAAAGATAGAGGATGTTTTGGTACATGTAGATAAGTTTATTTTTCCTCCTGATTTTATCGTTTTAGATTTTTTAAAAAAAATAAGGAAGTGTTGGTCATCTTGGGGAGACCTTTCCTAGAAATGGGGAGAACATTAATAGATGTGTAGAAAGGTGAACTCACAATGAGAGTTCAAGATGACCAGGTGACTTTTAGTGTTCTTAAATCCATGAAATTCCCTAATCTAGTGGAATGATGCTTAGTAATGAAGGAACTAAAATCTTTCGTTTCTACAAAATGGGAGTGCAATTTTGAAGAAGACCCATTGGAAAACACCTTAGGGTTTGAGTTACAATAAGATGAACAAGGTAAGGAAAATATGGCTTTGAGGGAAGCCAATCCAAAGGGCTATGTTCAACCAGCATGTTTCAAATCATTGGAGTTAGAAACTCGGGAATACGCAAAACCAAAGTTGTCAAATGAGGAATCACCCAAACTTTAACTAAAGGTACTTCCCTCTTATTTGAAATACGTTTATTTGGGTAACTGTTCTACTTTTCCTGTGATTATTTCAAAAGAACTAATAGAACAACAAGATGAGTAGCTGATTAAAGTTCTAAAGAAATTTAAGAAGGCAATAAGCTAGACCATAGCTGATATTTGAGGAATAAGCCTTTCCTTTTGTATGCACAAGATTATCTTAGAGGAGGGTAAGAAATCTATAATCAGTGGGCAAAGAAGACTCAATCCTATTATGAAAGAGGTAGTTTAAAAGAAATTCATTAAATGATTAGATGTAGGAATTATTTACACTATCTCAGACAATTCATGGGTAAATCCTTGCCAATTAGTCATGTCTCATAAAAGAACTAGATCTTCAAAGACTTTTGTTGAAAATTCAATTGTGATTTAAGATGAAGAAGCAAGAGAAAAATTTGATTCCATCTTCAAAAATCAGCTAATGATACCAGAAAAGGGTTTCAATTTGGAAAGCAATGAAAAGATGATTGTGCCTTTGTCATTTCGAAAAAAAATTGATGCTTTAATGTGAAATCAATTTTGTGATGCACGATCACTGCCTGAAGAGGGATTAGTACAAGAATTTTATGCCAATTTAACCACATCAAATGCTTCTGAAGTTATTGTTCGTAAAAAGAAGGTATCCCTTACTTTTAAATCTATTAATGATTTGTTCAACCTACCTAATACTGAAGAAGATGAATACTCTACCATGATGACAAATATCAACTGGATTTTATTCAATAAGTACTTAATGTTGTTGCCAATCCGAGATCCCAATAGATAATAAGAAAATAGGACAGTCATTCTTTTCGAAAGGAGTACTTAAAACCAGTTACTAAGGTATGCTTCTACCTTATTCAATATAGCTTCATGCCTATCTCACATAGTTCTACCATCTCGATGGAAGAAATGCTTTTGTTGTATGCAATTATGGTAGAGAAGTTTATCAATGCTGGGAAAAATTATTTTCAAGGAAGTGCTTATTTCCCATCATTGATTACTTCACTTTGATTGAAAGCCCAAGTTAAATCAAAAGCAAACATGAAGGGTCGTTATGTTCAAGGTTTCTTAACAATACATGATCTTGAAAGGTTAGTGGAGAATGTTGTATAGTTAAACCAAATCAAGCCAAATGAACCAGAATCTGATGAGTCATCAACCAAGTCTGAACTAGAAGTTGACTCATTAAATGAAACTGAAGAACCCAAATCTAAAGGCAAATCGAATAGCCCTGAACCAAGAGTGGAACCAAATATTGTTGAACTAGTTGAGCCAAGTGTTAATCCTGAGTTGACCATTCCGATGACCACTTCTTCAAACTCTATGAATAAGTTAGAATTTTCAACTATGATGGATATGTGGAAATTTATGCATAACCAACAGCAGGCTTATTGGAAATATACAAGAAGGTTGAAGTCTTTAGAATTGTCTTAGTAACTTTCTTAAGGCAAAATCCTATTAGGCATAAAATCTAAAAATGATATAGGCACATTTTTTTTTGGATCATTGGAGCCTTTCAAGCCTACCATGTTTATAATTAACCATTGAAACCTTATTTTGAGCTATATGGCCTTTGTTATTTGATTTACCTACATCATAAGCCATCTTAACTTCTTTTCATAAGTTTTACCTTATCTTTGCACCAGTTTTGACTTTACTTGCTTTGGTGAAAAGAAATCTTAAGAAAGAAGTTAGAATGTGGTATATGCTTCAAAAAAAGATCGAATGTTGATGTATGATCAAATGTTTTGATCAAAATGTTCAGAAGCATGAGTTTAAAATTAAAGTTTGGCAGTGTTAACCCAATTAGTAAGGTGATTGTGCTACGAAGATCCAAGGCAAGTTTAAGGTTATCTAGCCTAAAAAAATCACTTTTCTTTATCCCTACCTTGAGCCTAGCCCCATTACAACCTTGTGAAAGACCTATTGATTATGATAATTATGTCGACTACATTAATGGAGAGAAATTACTAAGTTCAACATATGAAGACCATTGTTAACCTTAGGATTGTTTGCTTAATTAAAAATAAGGAAGAATACATGAATGGTAGGATTTACATATGGCTTGGAAAAGCATGCGAGTTATGATTGTAGCTAACATGTTCTTTTACTTGATATAAAATTTTGAAATTATAAATTGCATGTGAGCGACTTATCAGTAGGAAGAGTTTGTGAGCATAAATTTGTTGTTGCATGGTTATATGAAAAGTTGATTCTACTGAAATATTGTGCAAGATTTCCCTAAATTTTTTCTTTGCATTACTCGGGACGAGCAATGGATTAAGTTTAGGGGTGCAATAAGTCTAAATATATAGGTGTATTTAGCACAATTTTACTTAAATTTCATGTAAATTTTGAGCTTGTGGATAGCTAATTGTGTAATTTCAGTTAATATTGAGACATTGGGAAAATTTTAAGTAAAGTTTGTAATTTTATATAATTAGGTTTTAATTTTACATAATTTCATTGAATTATGCTACATGAAAATTCTTTGTTAATATGCTGCAGTATGGACCATTAAAATCACTCAATGTTGGGAGCAAGTAAAAGAACACATGCATGTGAGCTAACTAACCAATATTATGGACAACAAAGTTGATGAATTGGGCTCATAAAAATTTCCTTGACCCAGCTTGAAAGATGGTTGCTGAGGAGAATGAATTTGCTTTATAATTGGGTTACCAAACCGTCTAAAAGAGGAAAGAGAAGCGCAAATTTGGCAAGACATCAAGAGTAGCCCAAAATAAATTTTGGAATAATTAAAATAAAGGTCCCTACATGTATGAAAAAAATCACAAATCAACCCTCAACTAATGCATTGATTGCCGTCTAACTCCATGCCATGAATCAGGGGAGAATTGATCACAAATCAAGCAACAATCACCCCTTCATCCCACAAATCATGGTCGGCCATGCTTAGGAGATTCTCATGGGATGTGCATGCTATTTTTAGCAAGCTCCGAAGCCCTCCCTCAAAAATAAATAGGCCTTTCAATTCACTTTTCATATCATCCCTCACATCCCTCAACACTAAACATTCTCTCATCTTTCTTTCCTTTCTTCCATGCCTAAAGCTCTCCATCTTCTCATTTCTTTTAGCTAGTATTTCCTTGAGAAAACTCTCTTCTCCAGCCACCTTGAAAAGCAATTTACGAAGAAGCCACCACAATTAGTCTTTGGGGACCTCACCGAATTCATCAAGAGTTTCTTCTTCCTTTATCTTTAAACTGTTCTTAGTTATTCAAATATTATTGAATTGTTTAATTGTTTTTCCATTAATGATGATGATTTAAATTTGTTTTAGCTTGAATAACTGCAATGATTTGATTAAATTCATTCGATTCATGTTTATGTTGTTCTGTGCCTCAATCGTTCATTCTTCCAATTAAAATCATCCATGTTATTCATGAATTAAAATATGTTTTGACACATTAGAATTAGTTGCTTAATCCTAATCAAATGGCGCTAATGGACACGAATATATTAAAGGTTCGTAATAATTCGAGAGAGCATTATTACCTTGCATAACTTTAGGTTTATGTGATTAAATTTCTTCAAACCTAACTCATCCCAATTACTTCACATAAATTCTAAGGAATCCTTAGTTAAACATGGACATAGAAATATTCATGTTTTTCTAAGTATAAGACTTCGAAAGAACTTATGAGATTTCAAGTTAATTAATGATCGAGTTATCATGGAATATTTTCCGGGACATTGTTAAGCATGATAAAGAATAGATTGACTAGTGTTGTAATTGTTCTAGCTTATTAGTCTTATTGCTTTTAAAACTAGTAATTTGCAGCTAAACCATCTCATTGCAATTTTCATTGTATTTAAGTTAATTTATTTGCATATAGTTGATTAATTTAATTTTAATATCCATCACCTTAAAAATATTGTGTTTTCTTAACCAACTTGTAAATATTAATTTTAAAATTATTGATTTAAACACAATCATTGTAGAGACAATAACTCTTTTTACTTACTTATTATTTGATAACTATTGTGTACACTTGCACAATCCATCGTGAACCAATTTTTTGTTCCTTACCCATATTCCTTGGATTTTTCGTGTCATTTGGCACTGCTCCTTGTGGTCTATTACAAAGCTTCGTAGCTAACTGACCTACTTGGTTCTCTAAATTTTTTAGTGTTGTTGCTTGACTCTGGATTAAGGCATCATTCTTATCCATGTACGCCTTCAAAAAATTCTCCAAATTTTTGGATGGTCAGCTTGTGGTGGTTTCTAAACTTGTTGATTAAACCAAGAGGTTGATTTGATCTATGTTGTCTGTAGTTGTTGTTTGGTCTAGCTCATTGGTTATTCCAAGGATTATAGAAGTTCGACTGTGGTCCTTGTCCACTTCTATTCTAGTTTTGGTTTCCTACATAATAAACAAACTCGAGATTTGATGGACAATTCTCAAACGAATGTTCATCCCCACAGTATACACAGGAAATAACATCAAATTGACTCGTTTGTTGGGCTACAACATCATTAAAACCATTAGTAGTAAATTGTTTCAATATTGAAGAGATTGAAGATGCATTAGATCAGAGTGAAGTAAGGGCATCTATTTCCTGCACTTTTGCTACTCTTCTTCCTAAAGCGGCTCGGTTAGTTTGCCACTAGTAGTTTTTACTGGTTATTTCTCAATAATTTCATAGGCCTTATTATAAGACCTAGAAAGGAGAGCACTATTCATTGAAGCATCTACCACCATTCTAGTGTGCGCATTGAGACGATTATAAAATGTCACCAAGTAGATGCAATGCGGAATCCCGTGGTGAGGGCATTTACGAAGTAACTCTTTGAATCATTCCCATGCCTCGTATAGGGATTCATCATCCATATTCTAAAAAGTGGTGATCTCATTCTGTAACTTAGCATTTTTTCTAGGTGGGAAATACTTTACCATGAAGCATTCTACTAATTCTTGCCAAGTAGAACTTGAGCTTGATGGCAAATAATTATGATTGTTCAGCTAGTTTTGCTAATTATGATTGTTGCTAACATTTTATTTTACTTGATATGAAAATTTGAAATTATATTTGCATTCGATCAATTTATTACCAAAAAGATTTTGTGAGCATAAATTTGTTGATGCATGATTATGTGAGAAGTGATTCTATGTAAATATTGTTCAAGATTGCCCTAAATTTTTTCTTTGCATGAAACATTACTCGGGATGAACAATAGATTAAGTATGGGGTGTGATAAGTCTAAATTATATATACTTTATAATACCTTTTTACTTAGAATTCATGCAAATCTTGAGCATTTGGAGAGCTAATTATGTAATTTTGGTTGATATTGAGACATTGGGCATAATTTGGGCATAATTTAAGTAGAGTTTGTAATTTTACATAGGTTTTAATTTTAAATCATTTCATTGAATTATGCTACATTATAATTTCTTTGTTAAATTGTTACAGTATGGACAATTAAATTACTCAATGTTGGAAGCAATTGAAGAAACATATAAGTGAGCTAATTATCCAATACTTTGGATGGAAAAGAAGATGAATTAGGCTCAAGAATATCGCTTTGAACCAGCTTGAAGATGGTTGTTGAAGAGAATTAAAATTCTTTTCAATTGGGTTGCCAAAATCGTCTAACAGGGGGAAAAGAAGCCCAAATTTGGCAAGACATCAAGAGAGACCCAAAATAATATTTTGAATAATGAAAATAGAGGTCCTTGGATATATGAAAAAAAATCACAAATCAGTCTCCAACTAATACCTTGATTACCGTCCAACCCCTTGCATGATTCATGCATGAAATCAAGCATGAATCAAGCAACCACTCAACCCTCATCCCACAATTCATGGTCAACCAAGTAAGGTAGAAATCCAAGGGATATGAAAGCTATTTTTAGAAAATTCCCATGCTCTCCCTCAAGTATAAATAGGCCCTCCTTTCACCTATCATTTCATCCTTCAATCCCATTCATCCCACACATCCCTCAACTCTCATCTTTCTCTCTTTGCTAAAGCTTTCGATTTTCCCCTTTCTTTAACAAGAATTTACTTGAGAAAAACCTCTATTGGCTGGCCACCTTGAGAAGCAATTTGCGAAGGAGCAACCGTTAGAATTGGAGGAAGCCACCATGATCAGTCTTCGGGGAATCACTGAATTCATCAAAGAGTTTATTTTTCCTTTACTTTTAATTTTTTTCTTAGTCACTCAAACATGTTTACAAAATTTTTAATCTTTTTTTCATTAATGATGATGACTTAAATTTATTTTACCTAGAATAATTACAATGATTTGATTAAATTCATTCGATTTAGGTTTATGTTGGTCTGTGCCTTAGTCGTTCATGCTTCCAATTAAAATCATTCATGTTTTTCATGCATTAAAGTATGTTTGGATGCATTAGAATTAGTTGTTTAATCCTAATCAGATGGTGCTAATGGACATGATAATTGTAAGGTGCATGCTTAATTTATATCCTAATTAGAATAAATTAAAGGTTCGTAATAATCTAAGAGAACACTATTACCTTGCATAACTTTAGGTTTATGTGATTAAATAGTTTCAAACATAATCCATCCTTATTACTTCAAATAAATTCTAAGGAATCCTTAGTTAAATATGGGCATAGAAATATACATTTTTTTCTAAGTATAAGACTTCGAAAGAACTTATATGAGACTCCAAGTTAATGAATTGCTATGGAATCTTTCCAGAAAATTGTTAAACATAATGAAGAACGAATTGAGTCAAGTGTTGTAATTGTTTTACCTTATTCATGTTATTATTGTTAAAACTTGTGAAATTGCAGCTAAAACCATTTCATTGCATCATATTATATTGCATTGCATTTAGGTTAATTCATTTGCATTAATTTAATTTTAAAACCATCACCTTGAAAATATTGTGTTTTTCTTAACCAACTTGTGAATAGTAATTTTACAATTATTTATTTAAACACAATCTCTGTGGAGACGATAACTCTTTTTACTTACTTATTACTTGATAATAACTGTGAACACTTGCACATTCCGTCACGAACCAACAACACAAGTGAATAAACCCATAAACAGATTTGGGATCTATTCTTTTTGGGTCCAATCCGATATACTATCAATCTAGTCAGTCACATCTGTCTATCTATATTTTAGGAGTCATTTGCACCGATGCCCAAGATAAAACATCTCCCCAGTTGGACTTGAGGATGGCATATTAGCCTTTTAATCAGTTTTCTCCTTTTTTATTAGACCGAGGACATGTTTTGGTTTGTCTTCTAATATAAGCTTTCTTTTTGTATTACCATTCAACCATGGAATACCACTTAGTACTAATTTAAACATTAGATAAACAATGAGAAACATTTGTTTCCATTTTTATTTGCATACAAAAACCATATGATGGCAATCATAAAAAGTATATTAATGTAATCAATAAGTTTGTTTTATTAACCAATCTATTTAAAAACATTTATAAGATTACAAGCGAATATACTATACTTAGCGTACCAGATCCAACAGTCTCCCTGTTGCTCTAGTGAAGTAGATGAGTCATAATTCACATTTCCATATGCTCCATATGTTTCTCAAAACTCGTAGCTAGTAAAGTCTTGGTAAATGGGTTCGAAAGGTTATCTTTAGATGCGACCTTTACTATATCCATGATTCCATATACAATTGCCTCACTTATAATACGATACTTTCTATAAATATGTTTTGTCCTCTTGTAGTTTCTTGTAACACCTCTTACCCGAGTCTGAGGCTGGGACTAGGCACGAGGCATTACCATACTTAACCACATCCATACATTCATTTCCGAGTCACCAAGACTTGATTAAATTTAAAACTCTTTCGAACTCTGTTTAAACTCTCTGTTTAAACTCCTTAAAGTGGGCCTACAAGGCCTCAAACTTTCCTTGGAAACCTTTTGGAACCAACTAGGGTCCTTAAACCAACTAAATAAAAATGATTCTTGAAATAGGGCACACACCCGCGTGGAAGGGCAACACGCCCCTGTGGTCGTTATAACATGGCCATGCTGATGGCCCGTGTGACACACACGGCCTAAGCATCGAGGGACACGCCCGTGTCCTATACCCGTATGAATTTAATTCCAAATTCGAACCTACAGGGGTTTTCACACAGCCTGAGACACGTTCGTGCCTATGGCCCGTGTCCCTCACACGGCTATGACACGCCCGTGTCTAAAAATCTTGACATTCTGTTTCTGACGTCAACATCCAATAAGGGGCACACAGCCAAGGCACATGCCTGTGGCCAAAGGTCGTGTCCTCCACACGGCTGAGGCGGCTGTGTCTATACCTGTGTGTTTACTACCATGCATACTGACTTGAAATTTTTACGTGCAGGGGACACACGGCCAGACAACACGCCCATGGGGCTAGCCATGTGTCACACATAGCCTAGACACACACCCGTGTGGATAACATAGGGCTATCTACCAAGCCCTTTGCCACCCTGAAACACAAAATAACAACAACCAACATAATCAAGGTCTAAATTAGATGATTTCACAACCAAAACAATCATAGCTAAGGTCTATATACGATTCATATATTTCAACCATACTAACAATTCTTCATTCAAGAAAGACTACTTTACATTCATATAATAACTTTCAATGCTAGCCATCTTTCATGGCATTGTACAAAATGAGTCAAATGTTAAAGCAAGCCAACACATTTGGCCCCAAAAGAATGTGACACTAAAACAAAATCAAAGAGTCCTATACATGCCATAATCAAAATAAAGCGATCTAACTATACCAAGTGCTTCAATTGATAGTGCGATCGATGCCTCTAACGTCCGTTGATCCACGAGCTAACTAGGCGGCACTATAAGAAAATGGAAAGAAAATAGGGTAAGCATAAAGCTTAGTATGTTGCATGAAAATAAACAACAACTACTTATCATAAGGCAATATGCTCATAACCTTTCATAGCTTATTCATGAACACTATAAGTAGACGTAAATACAACTTACTCATCACCATCCAATACAATTTGTATTGCATACATTGAACCCACATCTCATACATTTCAATTAGGTACCTGTACCACTCATCACATGATCATAACTCTTCTCATTTCTATATAAATCATAAACCTTTTTGTTGAACCATTTGGAATACTACCGGATACTCAATAGCCCTAACATGTGTTAAGATGCCGACGCCATGTCCCAAACATGGTCTTACACTGGCTTTCATATAGCCAGACAGGTCTTACAATAGCTCTCATCTATCGGTGTCGATGCTATGTCCCAGACAGGTCTTACATTGACACACGAAAAGCTGACGCCATGTCCCAGATAGGTCTTACACTAACTTTTCTACCGTGAGGCTGATGCATGTCCCAGACATGTCTTACACTAGCACACATATCACCCATTATCACAATACAAATATCCAAGTCTATTCCAAATGTTCAACGAAAGTCTCTATTATGCTAATTCCTCAACATATATTCTCATATTCAAAATTAAAACAATTTATGCCATATCAATTCAGTTACACGTTATAAAGATATAGTTGCATTATTAACATACAACTTACCTTGGTAATTAAAATGTACGCGACTAGTCGATTTTAGTCCGCTAGCTTTGCTTTTCTTCGGTCTAGGCCCGAATTTTGTAATTCTTGATCTATAATGATAAAAATTCACAAATTTAATCACTCTATCGATCTAGGTACTCAAAAATTTAAAATTGGGCAAAATGACCATTTTGCCCCTAGACTCTTGCAAAATAACCATTTTACCCCTAGACTCGAAAATTGATTTTTATCACATTTTCTCATTAACCAAGCCTAGCCGAATACTTTTCATGCTAGGAGCAACCTACAATTCTCATTATCTCACACATTTATCACCTATTTTACAACTTATGCAAAATGGTCCTTAGTTAGGGTTTCCATGAAAACAACTTCACAAAAGTTGTTTATTTCACAACTATAACTCATATTCTTCCATAAAATTTTAGAAATCAACATGTCTACTATCATGGGAAAACCCTAGACTTTCAACCATTTTGCAAAATAGTCCTCTTGTTAGAAACTCATGCTACAAGGACCTTAAAAGTACTAAAATATTCAAGAAAAACCCTCAAATCAATTACTTTCAAAGGCTTTAAGTTGCTAAAAAATTTTCAAGCTTCAATGGTCATTTTCTTGGAGAAAAATTGATGGAGAAGAAAGAGAGATGAAAAAAAATGACAGCTTTTACTATTTGTTTTATTTTATTCATTTTCAACACCTAATTTCACCAAATTTTGACTTTTGACCACCTTTATCTCCTATGGCCAGCCATGCTATTCTAAAGGGTCTAATTGCCCATTAAAGACCTCCAATTTAGGTTCTCTATCTATTTGACACCCTTAGCTATCAAAATAGGACTTTTGCACTTTATGCGATTTAGTCCCTTTTCACAATTAAGCATGCAATCACTAAAATTACTTCACCAAATTTTTCATGCACTAATATAAACATGTTATAACTTAAAATTAATCATAAAATACTTTCTCCAACTTCGGATTAGTGGTCCCAAAACCACTGTTCCGACTAGGCCCAAATTCGGGCTATTACAATTTTCCCTCTTTAGGGATTTTTGTCCCCGAAAATCTTACCAGAGAACATGTTCGGGTATTGATCTCTCATTGTCTCTTCAGGTTCCCACGTGGATTCCTCGACACCGTGTCTATGCCACAAAAAATTTACGAGTGCTACACTTTTATTCCTAAACTTCTTGACCTCTCGATCCAAAATATTAATCGGTTCTTCACTATAGGTCATATCCGGACTTTTTTCAATTTCTTCCGGTGAAATCACATGTGAAGGATCCGATCTATATCGTCATAACAAGGACACATGAAACACGTCGTGAATCTTTTCCAATTATGAGGGCAAAACCAATCGGTATGCTACTAGTCCAATTTTCTCAGTCACCTCACAAGGTCCAATAAATCGTGGACTTAATTTGCCTTTCCTTCCGAATCGGAGAACCTTCTTCCACTGGGATACCTTTAAAAACACTTTATCCCTAACTTGAAACTCGTTCTCTTTCTGTTTCAAATCCGCATAGGATTTCTATCTATCCGATGTGGCCTTTATACAATTATGAATCACTTTAACCTTTTCTTCAGTTTCTCTGACTGAGTCGACCCCATGAATCTGATTCTCTCTCAG
Organism: Gossypium hirsutum; assembly: GCF_007990345.1. Taxonomy (NCBI): domain Eukaryota; kingdom Viridiplantae; phylum Streptophyta; class Magnoliopsida; order Malvales; family Malvaceae; genus Gossypium; species Gossypium hirsutum. Next base: position 34,127,426 of record NC_053424.1, read on the forward strand.
CTCGGTCCAATATAAAGGCGTTCGACACTTACGCCTATACAAAGTTTCATCAGGTGCCATTTCCAAACTCGACTGATAATTATTTTTGTAGGTGAATTCCACCAGCGGTAAATATTTTTCCCAACTGCCTTAGATCCCGAGAACACAACACCACAACATATCTTCTAAGATTTGAATTACTCTCTACGACTGTCTGTCGGTTTACGGGTAGAAAGCTGTGCTAAAGTTCAAATTTGTCCCCAAAGCTTATTGCGACTTCTTCCAAAACCTCGAGATAAACCTCAAATCTCTATTCGAAATAATCGATAAGGGCACCCCATGAAGTCTCACTATCTCTGAAACATACAAATCATCTAATTTTTCAAGGGAGTAGTCGGTACGCACAGGTATAAAATGTGCCGACTTGGTGAGTCTATCAACTACAATTCACAAGGCATCTTTCTTCCTCGGGGTTACTAGCAAACTCGTCACAAAATTCATAACAATCTGGTCCGACTTTCACTCGGGGACCATGATAGGCTGAAGTAAACCCGAAGGTACCTAGTGTTCAATCTTCACTTGCTGACAAACTAGACACTTAGAAACGAACTCAAAAATGCTTCTTTTCATCTCCGACCACCAGTACATTTTCTTCAAGTCGTTATACATCTTTACAGTACCCAGATAGATAGATAAGAAACTACTATGGGCCTATCGTAAAATCTTCTGAATAAGCTAATTATCCTTGGGTACAAAAACTCTTTCTTGGAACATCAAGCATCCGTTGGTTCTAATTCGAAAATTTGATTCAACACCTAACTCACACTGAGTTCTCTTGGTTTGCAATTCACTATTGTTATTCTAGGCTTCGCAAATCTCTTCTAGGAACAACGGTCTAGCTCCTAACTCTACCAGAATCAAACCATCACCAGTCATAGACAACTGAGCATTCATAACCCTCAAGGCGAACAGTGATTTCCTACTCAAAGCATCGGCGACCACGTTCGCCTTTCTCGGATGGTACTCGATAACTAACTCATAATCCTTTGTCAACTCTAGCCACTTTCGTTGTTGTAGATTCAACTCCTTCTGAGTCATCAAATACTTTATACTTTTATGGTTGATGAATCCCCAACATCTCTCACCATAAAAATGGTGCATCCAAATTTTCAACGCGAACACTATAGCTGCTAGCTCCAAATTGTGGTTGGGTAATTTCAACGCGAACACTATAGCACGCAACCTAACCCATTCAAGGATGCATCACTATGAACCACAAACTCTTTTCCCGATTCCAGTTGCACTAAAACTAGAGCTTCGATTAACAAAGCCTTTAGTTTCTCAAAACTCTGTTGGCACTTATCTGTCCATTCGAACTTGACATCCTTTTGTAACAACCTTGCCACCGGAGTAGCTATCATAGAGAATCCATTCACAAATCTACTGTAGTACCCAGCCAAACCCAAAAAGCTTCGAACCTCTGTCACATTCCTCGACTGTTTCCACTCAAAAATGGCCGAGATCTTACTTGGGTCAATTCTGATTCCATCTCTCGACACGATGTGTCCTAGGAATCCAACTTCTTTAAGCCAAAATTCACTCTTACCGAACTTGGCATATAGCTGCTTATCTCTCAAGGTTTGTAAAACCGTTCTAAGATGCTCCGCGTGCTTACTCTCATCACGTGAGTAAATTAGTATGTCGTCGATAAAAACCACTACGAACTTATCCAAATACAGCCAAAAAATACGGTTCATCAAATCCATAAACACTGTAGGGCATTTGTTAAACTGAAAGGCATAACAAGAAACTCTTAGTGCCCATACCTCGTTCTAAACGCGGTTTTTGGTATATCTTGTTCCTTAACCCTTAGCTGGTAGTAGCCAGACCTTAAGTCGATCTTAGAAAACACGGTAGCTCTCTTCAACTGATCGAACAAATCATTGATCCTTAGAAAGGGATACTTATTCTTCACAGTCACCTTGTTGAGCTGCCTGTAATCTATTCATAACCTCATCGACCCATTGGCAAGGGATACTTATTCTTCACAGTCACCTTGTTGAGTTGCCTGTAGTCTATACATAACCTCATCGACTTGTCTTTCTTCTTCACAAAAAGTACCGGAGCTCTTTACGGGGAAAAACTTGATCTCGCGAAACCTTTATCAATTAACTCTTGTAGTTGAACTTTTAACTCCTTCAACTCCGTAGGAGCCATCCTATACGAAGTAATTAAGATGGGAATCCACCCAATTTACCTGGTTCAACCCAAAGAACATTCCTGTCTTCACATTTCATCTCAATAACTGTTCGTTCACAATCCACTACAACCCCATGAAAAGTCAACCAATCCATCCCAAGGATTACATCAAATTCATTAAACGGAAATAACATCAAGTTAGCTGGGAAACGATGACCTCTAATTGTCAAAGGGCAATTTCTACATATTTTGTCAACTAACACTTGCTTGCCTAATGGATTTGACACCTTTACTACAAATTTCGTAGACTCAATTGGCATTTTCATATTGGGCACTGATTTCATGCAAAAATAAGAATGGGTAGACCCCGGATAAATTAAAGCAACAATAGAAATATTGTGGATAGCAAAGGTACCAATGATCACATCGGGAGAGTCTGCCTATTCACGGGTGCATATGGCATAAGTCCTTACAGGCGCACGGCCCTCAGACCTCACAGCTAAATCTCTAGGGGCACCTCTACTGCTAGCCCCATTGCTCGGGTTCTTTTGTGGTCTACACCTTGAGGGAGCACTACTTGCCCTCATCTCTAGCTCTTTCTCTTTCTCATCTAATTCAGGGCAGTCTTGGATGAAGTGGTCTAGAGATCCACATTTGAAGCAACCTCTTTCATTCGCTTGGCTATGTCAAAATGGCGTCTACCACATTGGTAACACTTCGGCCTATTTGGTCGAACACTACCGACACTAGCGATAGAAGTGGTCTGAGCTTTAGAAGCCGTGTTCTACTTGTTCTTGCTCTTATTTGAGAACCCCACTGACGCGTTGGATCGGGGAGGAAACTCTTTTGATCTCTTAGATGAGGTCTGCTGTAATTTCCCCATCTTTCTTTTCCTTGAGTCTCGAGACTCAATATCAGCTTATCCTTTTTTCGAGACTCAATATCAGTTTTTCTCTTCTCTTTGGCCAATTCCTCAGCCTTACATGCTCTCTCGACAAGCACCACGAATTCCCTCAACTCTAAGATGCCAACTAATAATCGGATGTCTTCATTCAATCCATCCTCAAATATCTTACACATGATGGCTTCGGTAGACATGCACTCCGTAGCTTATTTGCTGAGCCTAACGAACTCACGTTCATACTCTGTTACTATCCTACGGCCTTGCTTCAGCTCTAAAAACTCTTTTCTTTTCTGGTCTATAAACCTCTGACTAATATACTTCTTCTGGAACTTCTCCTAGAAGAACTCTCATGTAATCCTTTCCCTTGGTACAATCGACACAAAGGTGTTCCACCATTGATAGGCTGAGTCTCGTAGAAGTAACACTGTGCACTTCATGCACTCCTCAAGCGTGCATGATAACTCATCTAATACCTTAATGGTATTTTTTAACCAAAATTTTGCTCTTTCCGGTTCATCATCAATCTTAGCCCAAAATTCCTCGGCCCCTTGCTTTCGTATATTATCTACTAGGGTTTTCCTCTCCTAACCAAATCCACTCATTCCGGAGATATAGGGGCATACTGAAGAATCAGATGAGGCGGGGGAGGTGGAGTATTCGAATTCTCACGAATGAACTCCGAATACCACGCATCCATCATATGGAGGTAAGCTTCTCTAGCTCCTCTGCCCTGACTCATCGTCACAGGCCCACTATCAACTGGCGTATTACTTTCTACGTCATCTGCCGTAGCTACGTCAGGATCCATTTACTATATGAATGAAATACAATTTATCTCATCAGGAGTCGTCACAATATAAGTATACAGTTATAGCTAGACTCGTACTCATGGTAGGCTAGTCTTAGAACTGACTAAACCATGCTCTGATACCACTAAATGTAACACCCCTTACCAAATTTCGAGGCTGGGACTGGGCATGTAACGGCCCATATTTCACGGGCACCGAAAAAGTGAGTTTAGGGCTTTCGTCTTAGGAAAATGAGTTCGTAAATTTTTATAAAAAAATATTTACGAAGTTAGTTGTGAGTTGAATAAGATTTTAATTAGGTGAATTTATTTTTAATTAGAAGTAATTAGTTGAAAGGATTAAATTGAATAGAGCATAAAAGCTTAATCATAGAATAGAGAAAGGATAAAGGATTAAATTAGTAATTAAACTAAATTAGTGACATGTGTAAGTTAGAAAATAAATACATATGTATTTAAATTATTAGTACAAGTGTATATAATATGTAAATTTACTTATAAATTAAGTAAAAGATATTTACTTATTATTATTATTGTTATATTTTATCAATTAATTTAGATAATGACAAATGTATGGTGATGAAATATTACATGTGTACATGTGTGTATGAATACACATGTAGTATTTTTATTTGTATTAATTAAATATTTTTATAATTAATTATTAATTTAGTAAATGAAAGAAATAAAATGAAATAAAGAATAAATAAAAGAAAGAAATATAAGAAAAAGAAACAGGTAAGAAATGAAATAGAAAGAAAGAAAGAAGAAAAAAATAAGAAAAAGGAGAAATTAGGGTTTGAAAGCTTGGAAGTTAATTTAGTAATCCAATTAAGTCTCTTTCTTAGTGATTTTGATGTTTTTTAAGTTCTAAAGTTGAATACTTTTGAATTTTTGTGAAAATATTGAAAGATGGTATATTTTTAAGTAGGGTTTGTGTTGAACTAATGATGAAATTGGGGGTTTAATTGATAGAAATTTTGATTTAAATTGATTAAAGGATTGAATTATAAACAAGGTCATAGTTTTGTGTTGTAGGGACTAAATTGATAGAAATTCAAAATTATGGAAAAATGATAAAAGTTTGATGGTCATATTAAAGTTCTGATAGAAATTGAATAAGGAAATAATATGAATTATAAAAAGGAAGAAGATGAAAATAGTTAGGACAAATTTGGGATTTAGGTTAAAGTTGCATGGAAAGTTATTATTTTCTATAAAATAAGTGTGTTATTAATTAATTATAATTATGCTAATTTTCATAGCAAACAAGGAAACCGAGACGTTGAATGCGAAGGGAAAGGAAAAAGTGATCGAGGAGTAGCTCGAGAAAATATTGGTTTGTATTACCTTAATTCAAATTAGTTATTATTAAATGTATAATTTCAATATAAGTGCATGAAAAATGAAATTGAGGTAAGTAGTGATATTTTAATTTAATGAGAATTGGATTTGATTGATGAATGTATACAAGTGTGAAATTGAATTGTATAATGATTTGTGGTGAATTTGAAATTGTGATTGAATTGTTATTGCGATGGATTTGAATTCGAATGATTATGATCAACTGAAAGTGAAAGTGATATGAATATGTGATTTCAATACCTTATTAACTAGTCGGGCTAGGGTGGATATAATTGGCATGCCATAGGATAGGAAGAGTTCAGGGATTCTTCGACCTCGAGTCGATGAGACACTTGGTGTGTCATACTTACTTCGGATAGATTCGATGAGGCGTTGGTCGCCACTTTGCTTTGGCTTAGCCGATGAGATGTTGGTCGTCACTTATTTGCTTGGAACTATCCGATGAGGCGTTGGCCGCCACTCTGGTGTGTTCGGTTGGATCCGTGTATCCTCCAAAGTCCGAGTTATGTTAATAGGGGAAATATATGTGAAGAGAAAAATCAAATGAAATTGATAAACTAAATTATTGAATGAAATGAGAAAGTGATATTATAAGATGAAATGAGAAATACAATTTGAGTTATGAGATTGAAGGCATAAAACCAAGGCTCATGAATTATTCATATTTGAATGTGAATTGGATATTTATATGTGATTGAGAGATGAACCAAAGTTTCATGAATAGTTGGTAATCTTATTGATGAATTGTTGAATCAAATAATGAAAATGATACAATGGAAATATGATAACTTGGTATGAATTATATGTATGATTTGTTAATTATCTATGCATGTTTATGATATTTTATATTTGCTTTAATTTGAATTATGGTAATACCACTGAGTAATTCCAATACTTAGCGTACGGTTTGTTTCCGTGCGCGGGCTAGGTGAAGTTGAAGTTCGGTGCAGCATCAGAGTTAATCCCGACCTCAGCTTAATTTCTGGTGATGAATCTATCTTTTAGAAGTGTGGCATGTATTAGGTTTTGTTTAGTCACTTTAATATATTTATGTTTTGGGTGTAAGTAATTTGTAACTTTTAAAAAGTATCTGAAATGAATAGATGAATGTTATTTGATCAAGATTTATAAGTCAATGTATTGGGCATGAATTAGGTGTGTTTGATATGTGAAAATGGCTTTAAAATGGTGAAAAATCATGTTTTCACATGGCCAAATCACATGGGCGTGTGCCCAGGCCGTGTGGCATAGTCAGAATTGCCTACAGATTAGTTCCACGGTCGTGTGAGAAAGTCAGATCTGCCCATAGGCTGGCCCCACAGCCATGGGAGCCCCACGGGTAGGCCATACGGGCATGTCCCAGGGCACACGGGTGTGTGCCCCTATTCTCAAGGAAAAGTTTTCAAAGTTCCCGGTTTAATCCCAAAACACTTCCTAAGTATATTTTGGGCCTCGTAGGTCCAAATTAGGGACTTAAAGGTGGAATTTGAGAAATTTTAAATTGAAGTATAGATTTATGACTCGGTGTTGTTTGTTATTAGCGTCTAATTCTGGTAATGCCTTGTAACCCTGTTTCAGCGACGGGTTGGGGTTAAGGGGTGTTACATTTTATTGGTATCAAAGCTATCAGGTTTAGTTGATTCCCGGACTAAATCGAGCTCGTAAGTGAGTCTAGAAGTACATGCCACAGTCAAGTCAGAACTGAGTTAGGAGTTTTGGATGCTGACCTATCTAATTATTTTTGTTTTATAGATTAAAGATGTACGATGAACACCTTGATGATATAAATGAAGAAATGTTCACTGGGGATGAAGAGTCGTATAAGTTAGATGAAACAGAGTCAGCTACTCGCAGTGTAAATCCAGTTAGAAACCAACCCCTTAATGTAGAAAGAGATGAAAAAGGTAGAAGGGAATCTGAATTAGTAAAAATATTAGCTGATGCTTTTCAGCGAGCAGTGGAGTCTATACCTGCTACTACGACTGTATCTGTTCTTAGACGGGCCCCAATTAAGGAATTAAGAAAATATGGTGCCACAGATTTCTCGGGTCTGAAAGGAGTTGATCTGTCCATAGCTAAAAATTGGATGGAGTTGACCAAGAGAGTATTGCAACAACTAGAATGCACCCCTCGAGAAAGTCTGTTATGTGTTGTATCATTACTGCAATGGGAGGCTTAAGTATGGTGGGAATCAGTGGTTCGACATTTACCAGAGAATCATATAACTTGGGATCTATTTCAGAAAGAGTTTCAAAAGAAATATATCGGAGAAATGTATATCGAAGACGAGAAGCAAGAGTTTTTGACGTTGCAACAAGGTGACATGTCAGTAATAGATTATGAGAGAGAATTCTCGAGACTCAGCAGATATGCCTCAGATTTTATTCCAACTGAAGCTGACAGTTGTAAGAGATTTCTACGGGGTCTGCGAGATGAGATCAAATTACAGTTGGTATCTAAAAGTATTACTGAATTTGTTGATTTGATTGAGCGGGCCAAGATGGTAGAGCAAGTCTTAGGATTTGACAAAAAGTTCGGAACTTCTAAATTTGTTGGAAAATGAATGGGAACTGCAAGTTCGAACCCTTTACGTAAAAGATCCAGGGATTCCCGGAGTGGATGGAGACCCAGTTTTAGATCAGATAAAAGAGAAAAGAGTCAGGGGAAACAAACTACAGTATCCATCTGTAGTGTAAGAGGTCCGTCCCGAGATGTTAATATTCCAGATTGTGAACATTGCGGGAAAAAGCACAGAGGTGAATGCTGGAGATTGACAAGAGGGTGTTTTATATGTGGATCTACAGACCATTATATTAAAGATTGCCCGAAGAATGATGGTGCTACACATGTGATATCATAGAGATCGGTCTGTACTGCTAGAGGCAGAGGATCGGGCAGAGGTGGACCAGTATCTAGAGGAGGAGGTACGAGAAGAGGAAATGACATAGTGACTCGGCAGTCTGAAGCTAAGGTGCCGACTAGAGCATATGTGGTTAGAACCCGCGAAGAAGGTGATGCTCATGATGTGGTAACATGTATATTTTTATTATATTCTAAGCCTATTTATGCTTTAATTGATCCTAGATCTTTGCATTCCTATATTAATTCAAAATTAGTTGAGTTGGGAAAATTAAAATTCGAAATACCTAGAGTGTCTATTGAGGTGTCGAGTCCGTTGGGGCAAACAGTATTAGTGAACCAGGTCTGTCCAAGATGCTCATTAATTATACAGAATAAAACTTTTCCGGTTGACTTGTTAATTATGCCATTTGGGGATTTTGATATAATATTGGGAATGGACTAGTTATCTGAACATGGAGTGATTTTGGATTGCTATAAAAAGAGATTCAACATTCAGAATGTGAGTGAAGGTCAGGTTGAAGTAAATGGTATTCATACTAGTGGGCCAGCATGAATTGTTTCAACAATAAAGGCTAGTAAATTACTTCAGCAGGGTTGTTCAACATATTTGGCATATGTTATTAATTCAGATTCAGTTGGAAGCCAGTGCAGTAAAATTCGGATAGTTTGTGAGTTTCCTGATGTATTTCCTGAAGAATTACCGGGTTTACCGCCAGATAGGGAGGTCGAGTTCGCTATTGAGGTTTATCCGGGCACAGCTCCAATCTCTATACCTCCGTATCGGATGTCACCTATAGAGTTAAAAGAGCTGAAGATACAATTGCAAGACTTATTAGACCGTGGTTTTATTCAACCGAGTGTATCACCGTAGGGAGCTCCGGTATTATTTGTTAAGAAGAAAGATGGCTCAATGTGACTCTGCATTGACTATAGACAGTTGAATAAGGTGACAATTAAGAACAAGTATCCACTTCCTCGCATTGATGATTTTTTTTGAATAGTTGAGAAGAGCTTCTGTATTTTCAAAGATTGATTTAAAATTAGGTTACTACCAGTTGAAAGTAAAAGAAAGCGACATTCCACAAACAGCCTTCCGTACAAGATATGGTCACTATGAGTTCTTAGTAATGCCATTCGGGTTGACAAATGCTCCAGCTGCTTTTATGGATCTCATGAATCATATCTTTTAACCATATTTAGACTAGTTTGTAGTAGTTTTTATTGATGATATACTAGTTTATTCGAAGTCAGATTCAGAGAATGATCAGCATCTCAGGATTGTACTACAAATATTTCGGGAAAAATAATTGTATGGAAAACTCAGCAAATGTGAATTTTGGTTGTTAGAGATTGTATTCCTAGGTCATGTAGTATCTGTAGATGGAATCTAAGTTGATCCAAAGAAGATTGAAGTGATTGTACAGTGGAAACCACCAAGAAACGTATTAGAGATACGTAGTTTTCTTGGTTTAGCTGGGTATTATAGAAGATTTGTAAATGGATTTTTGAAGATAGCTTTGCCGAAGACCAAACTGCTACAAAAGAATGTACCATTTGTGTGGGATGATCAGTGTCAAGAAAGTTTTGAAAAATTGAAACAAATTTGACAGAGGCACCAGTTCTAACATTACCAGAGTAGGGGAAAGATTTTATCGTATACAGTGATGCTTCATTAAGTGGTTTGGGCTGTGTACTGATGCAAGAGGGGAAAGTAATAGCTTATGCATCTTGTCAGTTGAAACCACATGAGCGTAACTATCCAACTCATGATTTGGAGCTAGCAACAGTGATTTTTGCCTTAAAGATTTGGAAACACTACTTATACGGTGAGAAATGCTATATTTATACGGATCATAAAAGTTTGAAATATCTATTCTCCCAAAAAGAATTAAATTTGCGATAGAGACGGTGGATCGAGCTTTTAAAAGATTATAATTGTGTCATAGATTATTATCTACGAAAAGATAATGTAGTGGTTGACGCTTTGAGTAGAAAAGACGCAATTGATTTGAGAGCAATGTTTGCACAGCTCAGTATCTGTGATGATGGGAGTTTGATAGCTGAATTGAAAGTTAAACCAGTGATGTTCGACCATATTAAATCAACTGTAACGCCCTGAAAATCCTGAAATCCAAAAATCCCGAAATCTTGAATTTTTCTTTTTGTGCTTAATAATTCTGGTTAAGTGCTAATTACACAAAGGTAGGTCTTGGTCAAAGTTTGAGTTTGAATTAAGGGGTAGAAGAAATAATACGTTAATTATTAAAAGAATCAGGGTTGGCAAGTAGTTGGGCTTTTAAATAAAGATAGGGGAAAATAACAACAAAGTGCCTAGTAGAGGAGTGGCTAAGTGACGTCACTTAGAGTGTAGGGAGGTGGCATTAATAGCTAGCAAGGAGGTCCAAGGTTCGAATCCTAGCTTAGTGTTTTTAAAAGTTTAATTTTGACCTTCTAGAAGGATGGAAGTGGCGTGAAAGTGGACTCCAAGGGAAGTGTTCAGGAGAGAAAATTAAGGAAAGGATCAAGGGGTTATCAGGGAGAAAAATGAGGAGATAAGAAGGGAAAAGTGATAGAGCCGAATGGGAAATTGGGCATTGGAAAATTTGACTATAAAGCTTATAAATAGGTGCCGAATGCTAGGGTATGAAGCTAATGATCGAATTTCCTTCTCCCTGTTACCAGAAACTCTTTTCTCTAAAAGCTGAAAACCCTCTGCCTTTCTTTCCCTTTTCTCCTTCCTTGTGCCAAATTCTATTCTTCCTCTACCTCATTGTTGACTTTTCTTTCTTTTTCCTTGGAGCCGAATAATCCTCTTTTTCCATACAAAATCGTAAAGGGCCGAACCTCTTTGGCCGAATACCCTTGGTGCAATCACTACTCCTTCTACTTCAGTCAAATCTAGTGTAAGTGTTGTTCTCCCAATTTGTCTCTTTACTAAGTATCGAATATTGTCCTTCACTCTTTCTAATCAACTGTGGTAGGGAATTAGTATCGGATCTCGGATCTTAGCTTATTGTCGAATTGCCCCTTAGATGTTGCGATTTTGGTAAGTTTTCCTCATCCATTGGCTAAGGTTGGCCGAATAGCCATAGTAAGGTAAGAAGACTTGTGTTGGATACGAGTCACCTATTATTCTAGTTTTAATAGTTACGATTGGTGCAGATCTAGGAGTTGATCGTGGTTAGTGAAGGGGTTGTTATACTTATCGCGCAAGGTAAGGTTAAGGTGAGATTCTGACTTTCGGTAAAGTATTCAATAAGTATGTGAGATTAATCTTTGAATGATATCGATTGTAGGTTTGGGCTGAGGAAATCACAGCACGCTTGCCTACCAGGTGTGTAATACACTGCACACACAAGTAGATCGGTAAAAGCTAAAATGCTGAAATGCTGAAATGCTGAATTGCCGAAATGCCGAAAGTTTTGCTGCGGTAGTCTTGCGAGTGTGCGAACACTCGTGAGGAGAAAACCGATAGGTTATCTGAGGCCCATGGGTGACTCCATAGACTTGGGCTGTGAATTGCCGAACCGGGCCAGAATAGGCTTAGTGAGTCCGATGGGCTGTTGGGCCCATAATAGGCCAAAAATTGATCATTGATGCTATGTGATAGAAATTCATATGTGAGCATGAATATAATGTGATTTGGGCCTAAAGGGCCATATAAATGTGATTTGGGCCTAATGGGCCATGTGAATATAATTGGGTCTAGTGGGCCATATACAGGTATGTGAACTTGTTTGGGCTTTGTAAGGGGTTTTGGGACTAGTATATGATGACTACATAAAACTTAATTAATTAATTGAGACCGTGGACAAGTCATAGGGTTAAGGTGTGGCAACGGGTATATGCATGTCTAGGATTGGATCTAGGGAGAGCTTGGTACTTAAGCGGTCTTAATGACCCACCTCCTCTTCTCTAGAATCTTACCTGGTGCATAGTATTCGTTCATCTTAGCTCGCGGGACTTGTTCATGGGCCAAGGTAAGTGAAAACAGTAATTAAGGGAAAATTACCAAAATGCCCCTAAGGGCGAAAATGACAAAAATACCCCTAGGTGTTGAATGTAAGTTTTGTGGATGTGACATGCACACATATGATGTTCTGTTTAGGTTGCATATGGGGTGGGAATTATGGTACGGAGGAAGTTTATGAGGATCGCATGGTTACCTGACAATCGTGGATCCACCGACGGCTTTTAAGCCCAATATGTAAATGAAGGTAGTTCCGCAACTGGGCTACCACTGGTGTATGGGCTGGGTTAGTCAATATTTATATCCCCACATGGTGTGATGGGGGATGGAGCTGGTGTGTAGCGGGTGGATAATTTGAATGGGATTGCATTGCATGTTTGATGTATTATGATTTTCGAATGCTTGTTTTTCGTTGAGGGTTGTAAACACTGAGTTTGCGAAAACTCACCCCCTTTTCTATTTTATTTTTAGGTGATACTCAGTAGACGGTTCGATGTTTGGAGGGACTCTGGGTGGCCAGCTAGTAAGGCAAAAATTGGACTTGTTTTTTTTAAGCTTATAAGTTTTATTTTATTAAGTATGTTTCAGATCAGATTGTAATAAGGTTTTCATTATGCTATGGTTACTTGAATTATTATTACTATTTTCATTGTAATTACGAGAAGTTGAACATGGGTTTCCTAAATTATAGTATGTTTTCTACGCTTCTGTAACTCCATTTTTAAATGACGAGTTTTCATAAAATCATATGTTCTAAATAAAGCTTTCGCAACTGAAAATAGATTTTACAAAGTAATTAAGGTTTTTCATTTTAAGGAAGTGTTTCCAATGAAAACAAGGTTTTTGCTAAAACAATTTAATGTGACACGCCAGATTCGGCCATAACGTCTGGCCGGGTTTGGGGTGTTACTTTTAGTGGTATCAGAGCCCAAGTTACAAAACTGGGCTGTGACTTGGGCCTTATTACTTGGTTTCTTTTTGTGTTTTAAAAAAATTACAATGTTGTGGAAAAGAAGAAGTCTTGTTGAGTGGCACACCGAGTCTTCGACGTCGAACCAAGTAAGTATTCTTATTCTAAAGTTTATTTAAATTGTTATACAGTAGATAGTTAGAGGGCTACTTTAGATTATTTTGTTAGAAGGGAACCAAAGCACGCAGGAACTTGGAACTGTAAAGGAATTCCAAAAATAGTCTTCTCTTTAATTATTTCCATAAAACATCGTGTTAATTACTAACTAAAACTTCATAAAATTTCTAATCCAGATAATACGCGAATCGACAATGAGTGCTAAAAGAGATGCAAGGGGCCGTGGCCGAGGCCGTGGAAGTTTTAGGGCTGAATCGTCGGCATCAAGCCATATGCCCAATATTGAAGTAGAAGAGGCTCCGGCCTCACCTGTGGCTAGGGATGGACCGTATGATCGGGCCAAGGAAGAAGATGCATTGTCGCAGGCAATGCTGAGAATTTTGGAAAGGTCCGCTGGGCCCAATAATGGCAGCAAAAATTGGGGGTCCATTCCGGAGTGACTTCGATCGAACGGGGCTGAGATCTTTAAGGGCGTGGCGGCGTGGCTCCTAATGTGGCAGAATATTGGCTGAAGGCCACTGAAAGGATAATGGAGGACCTGGACTGCTCACCTGAGGAAAAATTGAAAGGTGTAGTGTCACTACTTAGAGAAGAACCTACCAGTGGTGGTTGACGGTGAAAGAGGGCACCCAACCGAAGCGGGTTACTTGGGAGTTCTTCAAAGCTGCATTCCAAGGGAAGTATGTGGGTGCAAGTTATGTGGATGCTAGAAGGAAGGAGTTGCTGAATTTGACCCAAGGGAACAAATCAGTGGCAGAGTATGAGGTGGAGTTTTTATGCCTTAGTAGGGATGCGAGGGTAATGGTGACAACGGAGTATGAGCGTTGCGTGAGGTTTGAGGATGGACTTAGAGATAGCCTCAGGGTACTGATAGCTCCACAAAGGGAGCGAGTTTTCTCAGAGTTGGTGGAGAAGGCAAAGATTACAGAGGAGGTAAAGTGCACTGAGCGCTTAAATAAGGAGAAAGAAAGGGGTAGGAATAAGAGGGAGGCTGAAACTCCCGGTGTAGGACAGATGCCTAGGGCTAGGGCCAGAGTTAATAGGCCAGACAGAACAGGGACCTCTGCTGTTAATCCAGGGGTGCCACTTTGTGCTGATTGTGGGAAAGGTCATGTAGGCGAGTGTTGGAAGAGGACGGGAGCTTGTCTAGCTTGTGGATCTATGGAGCATAGGATCAGGAATTGCCCTAGAATGTTAGCTCAGGTGCCAGTCGTGGACCGAGGTGGTGTACAGCCACCGAGGGGTGGTCAACTACCGCCGAGAGGTCGTGATCAGGCCAAGGGTGGAAATGGTTTGGGTCGTGGAGCACCAAGCAGAGGTGCTGATCATGCTGAGGCAAGGCAGCCAGCTTTGGTCTATGCAGCATGTTTTCAAGAGGATGGAGACGCTTCAGAGGCGAATAATGGTACGTACTTACCCATAGTGTGCTATTTACCTAAGTTGGAATTAGAGTGCGCAGTAGAAGTGTGGTGTGGTAGTCTATGTTAGTAGTTGGAAATTTCAATGATGAAATTTCTTTTGGGGGGGAGAGTTGTTGTAACACCCCTTACCTGAGACCGTCGTCGGAGTCGAGCACGAGGCGTTGCCTGACTTAGCTTACTAATTTGGGGCATAAAAATTTGCTTTTAAAATTAATTTAGTCTCATTCATTCAATATGTCCTTAAAAAGGGTCCTCGAGACCCTAAAACATGAAATTGAAATGGTTCGAGAACAAACCAGAATCAATAAAAATTTTCCGATCACTTAAACAAATCAAAATAATTTATTTCATCTTTCATAAATAAACTGTCCATTTGCATCACAGTCACTAAATAAATCATAACTCGAGTTACGAAACTTGAAATCCAAATCCGTAAATTTTCTCTAAAACTAGACTCATATATCTTCTTACTAAATGTTTTTCAGGACTTTTGGTCTAGCCAATTAGTACAGTTTATTAGTTAAAATTTCCCCTATTTCAGTGTTTGGCTGCTCTGACCTCTTTTCACTATGAATTAATTTTCTCCCTGTAAGTAATTCAAATAACCATGACATTTATTTTCTTTAAAAGTAGACTTAATAAGGAATCTATACATATAAAGTATAACTCATAATTATTGTTTTACAATTTTTAGAGAATTTCTAAAGTTAGAACAGGGGATTCAGAAATCACTCTGACCCTGTTTCACTAAAATTTAAATATCTCGTAAAATACAACTCCTTTATTTACTCTGTTTCCTTCATATGAAAATAGACTCAATAAGATTTAATTTTATATCTCATTTACTATCTAAATCCATTTCTACTATTTTTAGTGATTTTCCAAATTCACATCATTATTGCTATCTGATACTGTTTTAAAGCTAATTTCACCTTTTTCATGATTTCCATGGAATAACTAGCATTTAGGCATACATAACACCAAACATGTCCTTGATTAGCCATTCCAACAGCTAATCATTATCAAGCATTTACATACCATTCATCAGCCATATCATAAGATCATACACACAAAATGGCTACGATGCTATACATGCCATACTCAAAATGAAACGTCTAGCTTTACCAAAATAATCCTAGTGATAGTGTGCCCAAACCTCTGACGTACTTTACAATCCCTGAGTTAGCTTGAAAAAACTACAAAAAGAAGGAAAATAAAGGGGGTAAGCATTAAGCTTAGTAAGTTTGCATGCAAATAAATTACAACATTCATAAGAATTATCTTACTACTTGGCATGATACTACTTAATGCAACTTCATTAATTGTCATAGACATATTTTAAACTTCTTCACTTACTCACTTACTTAAATACTTACTTACTTAATCAAATTTATTAATACATTTTACTTACCTTTTTCCTTATCAAGCATACATGAACATTATATACTTACCTTTGCTCTTCTAGCATGAACTTGTTTTACCTTTTTAGCATAACTCGTCTTACCTTACCTTACCTTGACATTCTCTTTAAATTTTCCCGTTGAACCACTGGGAATACTAAGGATACACGGGTGACATGGTCTTACATGGTATCCTTGCCTTATGAACTCACCAATGTCATGCCTTGGCATGGTCTTACATAGGACCTTTGCCTTGTAATAACTTATCAATGCCACGTTTTGACATGGTCTTACATGATTTCCTTGCCTTAGAAACCTTACCAATTGCCATGCCTTGGCATGGTCTTACATGGTATCCTGAAACCCTAATGTCATGACATTTGTATCCTACAGATTCCTAAGGTTCAACCGGGACTTTCTGAAATTACTTCTCCGTTAATTCATGCTTGAGTCTTCTTTGAATAATTTCATAAAATAAATATACACATGCTGGAAATTAACAACGTTAACATAAAACAATAGAATATTTCATTTATTTACTACAAACTTACCGCGAAACAATATACGATCAACTATATCGATTTAGTCCACTATCTTTTTCTTTCCCCGGTCTAACTCCGGATTTCGTTCTTCTTGATCTAGAATAAAAAAAATTAGCTTATTTAATACTCACATTTATTAAAACAGTCCTTGACTCAAACCTTGGAAAAATTATATTTTTGCCCCTAAACTTTTACATATTTACACTTTTTCCCCAACACTCGGAAATTAAACTTCATCCTATTTTCTTATGTTTTATGACATGCTGATCATTTTTCCCTTCTATGACAACATCAAATTCTCACTCTAACATGTACCTATGAACATTAGGTATTTTTACCAATTATGTCGTTTTACTCATTTTCACGTAAAATCGCTCAGCAAAAGTTGTTTAACACAATTTAAAGCTTCATATTCTGCCATAAAACATCAAAATAAACACATTTCACCTGTGGGTATTTTTTCCAAATATAAACCCTAGGTAAAATTATTGCTAGAATAAGCTTAATCAAGTTACCGGGACTCCAAAAACGTAAAGAACATTAAAAATAGGGCTAAAACGGACTTACAATCGAGCTTGGAAGCTTGAAAAACCCTCGATATGTCTTCCTCATGTGAAATTCAGCCAAGGGGTTGAAGATGGACAAAAATTGGCTTTTAATTTTGTTTTTAATTCATTTTAATAACTAAATGACCAAAATGCCCTTAATTGAAAACTATGGTGTTTTATCTTCCTTTAGGTATTTTTGTCCAAACTAGTATAATGGTCTAATTACTGTCCAAGGACCTCCACTTTAAAAACCCATTACTCACAAGTACTTAGTACCTTTGTGAACTAGAACACACATTTTACAACTTTTGCAATTTAGTCCTAAATATCAAATTGGACCCTCTATCGATAAAATTTCTAAACAAATTTTTCACACAATCATGCAATCATGCCATAGACCTTAAAGTGATAATAAAATAATTTTTTATACCTCGAATTTGTGGTTTCGCAACCGCTATTTCATTTATGCCCTATTTTGGGATGTTACAGTTGTAACGCCCCAAAAATCCCGAAATCCAAAAATCCTTTTAGAAGGATGGAAGTGGAGTGAAAGTGGACTCCAAGGGAAGTGTTCAGGAGAGAAAATTAAGGAAAGGTTCAAGGGGTTAATAGGGAGAAAAACGAGGAGATGAGAAGGGAGAAGTGATGGAGTCGAATGGGGAATTGGGCATGGGAAAATTCAGCTATAAGGCTTATAAATAGGTGCCGAATGCTAGGGTATGAAGCTAATGACTGAATTTCCTTCACCCTGTTACCAGAAACTATTTTCTCTAAAAGCCGAAAACCCTCTACCTTTCTTTTCTTTTTCTCCTTCCTTGTGTCGAATTCTGTTCTTCCTCTACCTCATTGCTGGCTTTTCTTTCTTTTTCCTTGGATCCGAATAACCCTCTTTTGCCATACAAAATCGTAAAGGGCTGAACTTCTTTGGCCGAATACACTTGGTGGAATCACTACTCCTTCTACTTCGATCAAATCTAGTGTAAGTGTTGTTCTCCCAATCGGTTTCTTTACTAAGTATCGAATATTGTCCCTCACTATTTCTAATCAACTATGGTAGCGAATTAGTATCGGATCTCAGACCTTAGCTCATTGCCGAATTGCCCCTTAGGTGTTGCGATTTTGGTAAGTATTTATCATCCATTGGCTAAGGTTTGTCGAATAGCCATAGTAAGGTAAGAGGACTTGTGTTGGATACGAGTCACCTATTATTCTGGTTTTAATAGTTACGATTGGTGCAAATCTAGGAGTTGATCGTGGTTAGTGAATGGGCTGTTATACTTATCGCACAAGGTAAGGTTAAGGTGAGATTCTGGGTTTTGGTAAAGTATTCGATAAGTATGTGAGATTAATCTTTGAGTGATATCGATTGTAGGTTTCGGCTAAGGAAATCGCAGCACGTTTGCCTACTAGGTGTGTACATACACTGCACACACAAGTAGAATGGCAAAAACTGAATTGTCGAAAAGTCAAAATGTCGAAAAGCCGAAAGTTTGGCTACAGTAGTCTTGCGAGTGTACGAACACTCGTGAAGAGAAAACTGATAGTTTATCTGAGGCCCATGGGCAACTCCATGGACTTGGGCTGTGAATTGGCGAATCGGGCCAGAATAGGCTTAATGGGCCCGATGGGCTGTTCATAATAGGCCAAAAATTTATCATTGATGCTATGTGATAGAAATTCATATGTGAGAATGAATATAATGTGATTTGGGCCTAAAGGGCCATATAAATGTGATTTGGGTCTAATGGGCCATGTGAATATAATTAGGTCTAGTAGGCTATATACAGGTATGTGAACTTATCTGGGATTTGTAAGGGGTCTTGGGACTAGTATATGATGACTACATAAAACTTAATTACTTAAATGAGACCGTGGACAAGTCATAGGGTTAAGGTGTGGCAACGGGTACATACATGTCTAGGATTGGATCTAGGGAGAGCTTGGTACTTAAGCGGTCTTAATGACCCACCTCCTCTTCTCTGGAATCCTACCCGGTGCATAGTATTCGTTCATATTAGCTCGCAGGACTTGTTCATGGGACAAGGTAAGTGAAAACCGTAATTAAGGGAAAATTACCGAAATGCCCCTAAGGGCGAAAATGACAAAAATACCCCTAGGTGTTGAATGTAAGTTTTTTGGATGTGACATGCATACATATGATGTTCTGCTTAGGAAGTTTATGAGGATCGCATGGTTGTCTGACAATCATGGATCCACCGACGGCTTTTAAGCCCAATATGTAAATGAAGGTAGTTCCGCAACCGGGCTACTATTAGGTGGGTCGATATTTATATCCCTACATGGTGTGATAGGGGACGAAGCTGGTGTGTAGCGGGTGGATAATTTGAATGGGATTGCATTGCATGTTTGATGTATGATGATTTTTGAATACTTATTTTCTGTCCAAGGTTGTACACACTGAGTTTTCGAAAACTCACCCCCTCTTCTATTTTATTTTCAGGTGATGCTCGGTAGATAGTTCAATGTTTGGAGGGACTTTGGGTGGCCAGTTAGCAAGACAAAAATTGGACTTGTTTTTTTAAGCTTATAAGTTTTATTTTATTAAGTATGTTTCAGATCAGATTGTAATAAGGTTTTGATTATGCTATGGTTACTTGAATTATTATTACTATTTTCATTGTAATTACGAGAAGTTGAACATGGGTTTCCTAAATTATAGTATGTTTTCTACGCTTCTGCAACTCCATTTTAAGGAAGTAATTAAGGTTTTACAAAGTAATTAAGGTTTTTCATTTTAAGGAAGTGTTTCCAATGAAAACAAGGTTTTCGCTAAAACACTTCAATGTGACGGGCCAGATTTGGCCATAACGTTTGGGCCGGGTTTGGGGTGTTACATTAGCTCAATTGAAAGATGAAAAATTGTTGAAGAAAAGAGAAATGATACATACTGGTACAGTAGAAAATTTCAGCATTGATGCACATAGATGCTTAAGATACCGAGATCGAGTTAGTGTGCCTGCTAAATCTGAATTGAAAGAGTTAATACTCCGAGAGGCACACGATGGTTCATTTACTTTACACCCGGGAGGAACAAAGATGTATCATGATCTACGAGATCTATATTGGTGGTCCAGAATGAAAAGAGATATAGTTGAATATGTTTGTAATGTCTTCCATGTTAGCGAGTAAAGGCAGAACATCAGGTTTCTACTGGATTGCTTCAACCGATAAGTATTCCTGAGTGGAAATGGGATCGTATCACAATTGATTTTGTTACGGGATTGCCACTGTCGGCGAGCAAAAAGAATGCCATTTGGGTAATTGTTGATCGGCTTAATTTCAACAAAGCATTTCATCGGCAGACTGGCAGACAATCTGAACGGGTAATTCAGATATTAGAAGATATGCTTCGGGCTTGCATCATTGATTTTGAATCAGGTTGGGAACATTACTTACCTTTAGTTGAATTTGTGTATAATAATAGTTTCCAACCAAGTATTCAGATGGCTCCGTATGAAGCATTGTATGGACGAAGATGTAGATCACCTGTGTGTTGGACTGAACTGAATGAAAGGAAAGTGATTGGACCGGAATTGATTCAAGAAACAGAAGAGGCAGTCAAGAAAGTAAAAGAGAGATTAAAAGCTGCATTTGATAAACAAAAGTCCTACATTGATTTGAAATGACGGGACATTGAGTATTCAGTTGGGGATAAAGAATTTCTTAAAGTTTCTCCATGGAAGAAAGTGTTGAGATTTGGTCGGAAAGGTAAATTGAGCCCTCGTTACATTGGGCCGTATGAAATCGTAGAGAGAATTGGACCAGTTACTTATCGATTAGCTTTATCTCCGGAATTACAAAAGATACACAATGTTTTCCATGTTTCAATGCTACGCAGATATAGATCAGATCCTTCTCATGTCAATTCTATTGAAGATATTGAGATTCAACAGGATTTATCTTCTGAAGAAGAACCAGTTGAGATTCTAGCATGGGAGATAAAAGAATTAAGAAATAAAAAGGTTCCTCTAGTGAAAGTGCTATGGAAAAGTCATAAGGTGGAAGAAGGGACTTGAGAATCGGAAGAAACTATGAGAGCTCAGTACCCCCATCTATTCTCAGGTAAATTTCGAGGACGAAATTTATTAAGGGGGGAGAAATGTAACAACCCATATTTCACAGGCACCGGAAAAGTGAGTTTAGGGCTTCTTTCTTAGGAAAATGAGTTCGTAAATATTTATAAAAAATATTTACAAAGTTAATTGTGAGTTAAATTAGATTTTAATTAGGTGAATTTATTTTTAATTAGAAGTAATTAGTAGAAAGGATTAAATTGAATAGAGCATAAAAGCTTAATCATAGAATAGAGAAAGGATAAAGGATTAAATTAGTAATTAAACTAAATTAGTGACATGTGTAAGTTAGAAAATAAATACATGTGTATTTAAATTATTAGTACAAGTGTATATAATATATAAATTTACTTATAAATTAAGTAAAAGATATTTTTACTTATTATTATTATTATTATATTTTATCAATTAATTGAGATAATGACAAATGTATGGTGATGAAATATTACATGTGTACATGTGTGTATGAATACACATGTAGTATTTTTATTTGTATTAATTAGATATTTTATAATTAATTATTAATTTAGTACATGAAAGAAATAAAATAAAATGAATAATAAATAAAAGAAAGAAAAACAAGAAAAAGAAATAGAGAAGAAACGAAATAGAAAGAAAGAAAGAAGAAAAAAAATAAGAAAAAGGAGAAATTAGGGTTTGAAAGCTTGGAAGTTAAATTGGTAAGTCAATTAGGTCCCTTTCTTAGTGATTTTGATGTTTTTGAAGTTCTAAAGATGAATACTTTTGAACTTGTGTGAAAATATTGAAAGATGATATATTTTTAAGTAGGGTTTATGTTGAACTAATGATGAAATTGGGGGTTTAATTAATAGAAATTTTGATTTAAATTGATTAAAGGATTGAATTGTAAACAAGGTCATAAGTTTTGTGTTGTAGGGACTAAATTGATAGAAATTCGAAATTATGATAAAATGATAAAATTTTGATTGGTATATTAAAGTTTTGATAGAAATTGAATAAGGAAATAATATGAATTATAAAAAGGAAGAAGATGAAAATAGTTAAAACAAATTTGGGATTTAGGTTAAGGTTGCATGGAAGGTTATTATTTTCTATAAAATAAGTGTGTTATTAATTAATTATAATTATCTAATTTTCGTAGCAAACAAGGAAACCGAGATGTTGAATGCAAAAGGAAAGGACAAAGTGATCGAGGAGTAGCTCGAGAAAATATCGGTTTGTATTACCTTAATTCAAGTTAGTTATTATTAAATGTATAATTTCAATATATGTGCATGAAAAATGAAATTGAGGTAAGTAGTGATATTTGAATTGAATGAGAATTGGATTTGATTGATGAATGTATACAAGTGTGAAATTGAATTGTATAATGATTTGTGGTGAATTTGAAATTATGATTGAATTGTTATTGCGATGGATTTGAATTCGAATAATTATGATCAACTGAAAGTGAAACTGATATGAATATGTGATTTCGATACCCTATTAACTAGTCGGGCTAGGGTGGATATAGTTGGCATGCCATAGGATAGGAAGAGTTCAGTGATTCTTCGACCTCGAGTCGATGAGACACTTGGTGTGTCATACTTACTTCGGATACATTCGATGAGGCGTTGGTCGCCACTTTGTTTCGGCTTAGTCGATGAAACGTTGGTCGTCACTTATTTACTTCGAACTATCCGATGAGGCGTTGGCTGCCACTCTGGTGTGTTTGGTTGGATTCGTGTATCTCCAAAGGCCGAGTTATCTTAATAGGGGAAATATATGTGAAGAGAAAAATCAAATGAAATTGATAAATTGAATTATTGAATGAAATGAGAAAGTGATATTATAAGATGAGAAATACAATTTGAGTTATGAGATAGAAGGCATAAAACCAAGGCTCATAAATTATTCATATTTGAATGTGAATTGGATATTTATATGTGATTGAGAGATGAACCAAAGGTTCATGAATAGTTGGTAATCTTATTGATGAATTATTGAATCAAATAATGAAAATGATACAATGGAAATATGATAACTTGGTATGAATTATATGTATGATTTGTTAATTATCTATGCATGTTTATGATATTTTATATTTGCTTTAATTTGAATTATGGTAATACCACTGAGTATTTCCAATACTCAGTGTACGGTTTGTTTCCGTGCGCAGGCTAGGTAAAGTTGAAGTTCGGTGCAGCATCAGTGTTAATCCCGACCTCAGCTTAATTTCTGGTGATGAATCTATCTTTTAGAAGTGTGGCATGTATTAGGTTTTGTTTAGTCACTTTAATATATTTATGTTTTGGGTGTAAGTAATTTGTAACTTTTAAGAAGTATTTGAAATGAATAGATGAATGTTATTTGATCAAGATTTATAAGTCAATGTATTGGGCATGAATTAGGTGTGTTTGATATGTGAAAATGGCTTTAAAATGGTGAAAAATCATGTTTTCACACGGCCAAATCACATGGGCGTGTGCCCAGGCCGTGTGGCATAGTCAGAATTGCCTATAGGTTAGTTCCACGGTCATGTGAGAAAGTCAGATCTGCCCACAGGCTGGCCCCACAGCCATGGGAGCCCCACGGGTAGGCCACACAGGCATGTCCCAGGCCACACGGGTGTGTGCCCCTATTCTCAAGGAAAAGTTTTCAAAGTTCCCGGTTTAATCCCAAAACACTTCCTAAGTATATTTTGGGCCTCGTAGGTCCAAATTAGGGACTTAAAGGTGGACTTTGAGAAATTTTAAATTGAAATATAGATTTATGACTCGGTGTTGTTTGTTATTAGCGTCTAATTCTGGTAATGCCTCGTAACCCTATTCTGATGACGGGTTGGGGTTAAGGGGTGTTACAGGGCACGAGGCATTGTCATACTTAAACACATGCATACATTCGTTTCCGAGTCACCAAGACTTGATTAATTTTAAAACTCTTTCGAACTCTGTTTAAACTCCTTAAAGTGGGCCTATAAGGCCTCAAACTTTACTTGGAAACCCTTTGGAACCAATTCGGGTCCTTAAACAGACTAAATAAAAATGATTCTTGAAATAGGGTACACGCCCGTGTGGAAGGGCAACACGACTGTGTGGTCGTTATAACATGACCGTGCTGATGGCCCGTGCAACACACACAACCTAAGCATCTAGGGACATGCCCGTGTCCCAAACCCGTGTGAATTTAATTCCAAATTCGAACTTATAGAGGTTTTCACACGGTCTGAAACAAACTCTTGTCCATGGCCCATGTCCCTCACACGGCCATGACATGCCCGTGTCTAAAAACCTTAACATTTTGTTTCTGACATCAGCATCCAATAAGGGGCACACTGCCAAGGCACACGCTCGTGGCCAGAGGTCGTGTCCTCCACACGATTGAGACACACGGCTATGTCTCTGCCCGTGTGTTTACTACCATGCATACTGACTTGAAATTTTTCCGTGCAGGAGACACGCGGCCGAAAACAAGCCCATGGGGCTAGCCGTGTATCACACACGGCCTAGACACATACCCGTGTGTCTACCCGTGTGGACAACATAGGGCTATCTACCAAGCCCTTTGCCACCCTAAAACACAACATAACAACAACCAACATAATCAAAGTTTAAATTAGCATGATTTCACAACCAAAACAACCATAGCTAAGGTCTATATACGATTCATATATTTCAACCATACTAACAATTCCTGATTCAAGAAAGACTACTTTACATTCATATAATAACTTTCAATGTTAGCCATCTTTCATGGCATTGTACAAAATGAGTCAAATGTTAAAGCAAGCCAACACATTTGGCCCCAAAATAATGTGACACTAAAACAAAATCAAAGAGTCCTATACATGCCATAATCAAAATAAAGAGATCTAACTATACCAAGTGCTTCAATTGATAGTGTGATCGATGCCTCCGACGTCCGTTGATCCACGAGCTAACTAGGCGGCACTATAAGAAAATGGAAAGAAAATAGGGTAAGCATAAAGCTTGGTAAGTTGCATGAAAATAAAGAACAACTAATTATCATAAGGCTATATGCTTATCACCTTTCATAGCTTATTCATGAACACTATAAGTAGACGTAAATACAACTTACTCATCACCATCCAATACAACTTGTATTGCATACATTGAACCCATATCTCATACATTTTAGTTAGGTACTTGTACCACTCATCACATGATCATAACTCTTCTCATTTCGATATAAATCATAAACCTTTTTGTTAACCATTCGGAATACTACCGGATACTCAATAGCCTTAACATGGGTTAAGATGCCGACGCCATGTCCCAGACATGGTCTTACACTGGATTTCATATAGCGAGGCTGATGCCATGTCCCAGACAGGTCTTACACCGGCTCTCATTTATCGGTGTCGATGCCATGTCTCATACAGGCCTTACACTAGCTTGTCTACTGCGAGGCTAATGCATGTCCCAGACATGTCTTACACTAGCTCTTGTCTCAATGCCAATGCATGTCCTAGACATGTCTTACACTGGCTTAAATATCTCGAGGCCTATGCATTTCCCAGACATGTCTTACACTAGCTCTCATGCTGTGGCAGATCATGTCCCAGACATGTCTTACAGTAGCACACATATCACTCATTATCACGATACAAATATCAAAGTCTATTCCAAATGTTCAACGAAAGTCTCTACTATGCTAATTCCTCAATATCTATTCTCATATTAAAAATTAAATAATTTATGCCATATCAATTCAGTTTCACGTCATAAAGATATAGTTGCATTATTAACATACAACTTACCTCGGTAATCAAAATGTAGGCGACTAGTCGGTTTTAGTCTGCTAGCTTTGCTTTTCCCCGGTCTAGGCCCGAATTTTGTAATTCTTAATCTATAATGATAAAAATTCACAAATTTAATGACTCTATTGATCTAGGTACTCAACAATTTAAAATTAGGCAAAATGATCATTTTGGCCCTAGACTCTTACAAAATGACCATTTTACCCCTAGACCCGAAAATTGATTTTTATTACATTTACCATTAACCAAGCCTGGAAAAATACTTTTCATGCTAAAAGTAGCCTACAATTCACATTATCTCACATATTTATCACCTATTTTACAACTTATGCAAAATGGTCCTTAGTTAGGGTTTCCATGAAAACTACTTCACAAAAAGTTGTTTATTTCCCAACTATAACTCATATTCTTCCATAAAATTTTTGAAATAAACATGTCTACTATCATGGTGAAACCCGATACTTTCAACCATTTTGCAAAATAGTCCCCTTGTTAGAAAGCTTATGCTACAAAGACCTTAAAAGTACAAAAATATTAAAGAAAAACCCTCAAATCACTTACTTGCAAAGCCTTTAAATTGCTGAAAATTTTTCAAGCTTCCATGGTCATTTTCTTGGAGAAAAATCGGTAGAGAAGAAAGAGAGAGATGAAAAAAATGAAAATTTTTACTATTTGTTTTATTTTATTCAATTTCAACACCTAATTTCACCAAATTTTGACTTTTGACCACCTTTGTCTCCTATGGCCAGCCATGCTATTATAAAGGGTCTAATTGCCCATTAAAGACCTCCAATTTAGGTTCTCTAGCTATTTGACACCCTTAGCTATCAAAATAGGACTTTTGCACTTTATGCAATTTAGTCCCTTTTCACAATTAAGCATGCAATCACTAAAATTACTTCACCAAATTTTTAATGCACTAATATAAACATGTTATAACTTAAAATTAATCATAAAATACTTTCTTCAACTTCGGATTAGTGGTCCCGAAATCACTGTTCTAACTAGGCCCAAATTCGGGCTGTTACATTTCTTGTCTCCTTGGTATTAACTATTGTTGTATGTGATAGCTTTTCCCATACCAAGAATGACTTCAAGATTCATAAGGAACTTTCGAAGCCATATTTCTTCTTTGGTAGCCTCAAAAGCAACCACTTATTCGGCCTCTATAGTAGAGTCAGCAACATAACACAACTTTACACTTCTCCACACAGTAGTCTTATTCCCTAGGACAAAAAAGCACAACCCGGTGTCAATTTCTTTAAATCCCGACAAGTATAAGTATATTCGATAGGAGTAAGATCTCCTATAGAATACACAAGCATATAATCCTTTGTTATCCGTAAATACTAAGTATATGCTAAACTGGTTGCTAGTGTCTTGGTCCTGTATTCACTTGATATCTACTCACCAACCCCACTGAAAATAGATATTTGGTCGTGTGCATAACAGAGTATACATGAGACTTACTACTTCCAAACAATAAGAAACATTTCTCATGTTCACTTTTTCTTCTACTAGCTTAGGATAGTCTTTCATAGAGAGATGACATCCCGATAAAGTATATTAATGTTATCAATAAATTTGTTTTATCAACCAATCTGCTCAAAAAATTACAAGTTTACAAACAAATATACTACAATAAGGGCACCAAATCCAACATAACAATCATACAATTCATCATTTCTTTTAATTTCCTATTTTTCGTTTTTGCTAAACCAATATATTCAGGTGAAGGAGGAATGACTTCACGTATTATGTCTTCTTTTTCACTAAACTTGTTAACGAAATCATCTCCTCTATCTGATATAACTCTTTTAATATTTCCATTTAACTGGCTTTCTACTTCTACTTGTTAATTAAGAAACATATCAAAAGCTTTATCTTTTTTCTAAGCAAATATACCTTATTGTATCTTGAAAAGTTATCAATAAAAGTTACATAATATCTTTTACCTTCCCCAGTCATAGTTTTTTTAAAATTCTCCTAAGTCTGTATGAATTAAGCTTAAAAGCATTGATTGTCTAAGTGGTCGCGATTTTCATGACAGGTAAGTTTTAAATATTTATAATTAATCGTTCTTGAAACTAACTATTATCGCGATACAGGCAAGTGTACCTATCGAACAATAGTATAGTTTTAGCAAGACCGGGTTGTCGAACCCAAAAGAAGTAAAAGTACTAGTAATGACTGTCTTTTTATTATCTAGCCTAAAAATAAGGTGGTTTGGTTTTAACTAACTAATTAACTAACCTAAGAATTCACAGAGAATGGAATTGGGGGATTACTTTTGAAAAATAATTGAATTAAGACAATACCTAAGGAAAAATTCACCTAGACTGTACTTGTTATTCTGGCTCCGAATCGGACGATTTATTCATTTAACTTGTTCCGTAGAGATCCCTAAGTTATGTTATTATCCCTATTTAAGACTAATAACGTCTAATCCATAGATTAAATAATTGAGACTTTTCTCTAATTAACACCTTAGGGTTGCATTAACTCGATCTATGGATCCCTCTATTAGGTTTCACCCTAATCCGGCAAAATGTTGTAACCCTATCTTTAGGCGCGCAATCAACTCCGCTTAATTATGACAAATGTACTCTTAGACAGGGTCTATTCCTCCTCTAAATAAGAGCTTATCTTGAATCAGTATCCTGGGATATCAAATCAAGAATTAAGCACACATAATTAAGAACAAGTTAAATATTTATCATACAATTTAGAAAAAAATAACAAGATTCATCTTAGGTTTCATTCCCCTTAGGTATTTAGGGGATTTAGTTCATAACTAAAAAGGAAAACATCTCAGAAGAATAACGAATAAAAAACATAAAGAAAACCCAAAACTCCTAAGGGAAGTTGAGGGGAGATCTTCAGTCTTGATGATGAAACCGACTTCTGAGATGGATCAATTGGATTCCTTCGAGTAATTCCTTCCTTCCTCTCCATGCCTCCCATTTTTCTCTTCCTTTAAGGCGTATTTATAGGCTTTAGAATGCCTAAAAACCCTCAAAATTAGCCTTTTCAGAATTGGACTCAACTTGGGCTCGGTAGAGACACGCCTGTGTGACACGCCCGTGTGAATCGTGCTTCGAATCTGCCAAATTGCCACAACCGTGTGGTCTACCCATGTAAGGAAGTCCAGGTCGTATTGATTTCGTACTTTGGCCCATTTTCTCCATTTTTGGCCCATTTCTCGTTCCTTTCACTCTCCTATGCTCTCCTAAGTATAAAACATGAAATTAAGGCATTAGGAGCATCGAATTCACCAATTCTAAGAAAAAATCATCCATAAAATGTGCTAAGCATGGGGTAAAATATGTATAAATTACGGTTTATCAAATACCCCTACACTTAAGCATTTTCTTGTCCTCAAGCAAAATTCTCAACTCATAATCAAAATAAATCCTTATCAACCTATAATTCCTATCGATAATATCTCAAAATAATCCATATGTGATCATACATTGAAAATTCAACTGAAAGAACATCAGAGTTTCAATCATTCCAAGTTGAGCACTTTATCATGAAAATATAGGTGTCTCCCCTTTGTCTAAATTATTACTTTTGATTCAAAATGTCACACAGTTTCACATCCTCACTAAAGATTCACTCAAATCACTCGAGGTGTTTAAGGACAATAAATGAAGCACTCAATAGTCAATAATGAAAAGTCATTACCATAGGCTTGCATGAAAATCAAATCTCCACCACTATAAATTGAGATGATACATCAATCAAAAGGTCTTTAGAGGGCTGTAATGAGGCTTGGTTAGGGAGTGTGGTTACAGGCTAAAAGTAAAAGTTAGAATCGAGATTGAATTGAAAAATCACTTAACTAGAAAAAGATTTAATATCACTTGCATACAACAGAGCTTCTTCTCAGAATATGGAATTTAAATACTTAAGCTCAAAAACAAAAGATTACTACTACTAATATGTATACATTTTTTTAAGAATAAGTTAAATTACAAAATAGAATAAAACATAGTTAAGCAACTATTTCAATTCAAATCTCGACAAAAATGGGGATCAAATTAATTTAGGGGATTTCAACAATAATAGGTTAAGGGTTAATATTAAGGGTAATACAAGAAATGGTTTGTTAGGCTCAAGGGGGTTTACTAGGGGTTAATCGTGTAGGTAGGCTTTTCATGGCATGAGTGGGTTAATCCTAAGTGCCTTAATCATTTTGACATATCGAATCAAATGGTGTGGTCTTGACATGCATAATCAAGCAAGTTCTAGAATAATAGTTGAATACTGACGCACTCAAAGCAATAATAAAAGTGAGCATAAAAGAATTAATAGATGCTCAAAAGGCTCAAAAATCTCACAAAAATTATGGCTTTTTGATGTTTAAAACTTGTCAATTCCAACTCAAAGTAATACATAAACTTTGGGGAAACAACCTAAGATTTTAAATTCTTAAAAATCAACTTATCATGCTTGATTCTCTAATGTCTTAAAGTTTAAACAATCAATGCATAAATGCCTATGTTTTAATTCAGGATATATCAATCAAAATCATAAATCAATCAAAATTTATCCTAAAAATCATATGAGAGCTTTTCAAGAGAACACGGCAATCATTCAGGAATTTTTCTGATAGGGAAAGGAAGTAAATACCCCCCACACTTAAGATGTACATTGCCCTCAATGTACAAGGATAGATAGGAAAAGATAAATTTGTAATCATAAGATAGGGGGAGAAGTGAAACTTCTTGTATGATGAATTCCTGGAACTGGAGTTTTGGATAGTAATCGATGCGAGAGTGGAGGAGGATACTCCGGCGGTGGTTGAGGTTCATTAGTCCATAAGTCCATAAGTCCTCCGCCAAAAGAATATTATATCTAGTGGTAGCTATGGTCATGGGCGAACAGGACACGGCAGTCCTGGAGAACCTTTCCCGGTGGAGTTTTTAGTTCTTATGTGATGATGAGCTTAGGAGCTCTATATAACTGTGACAGAATCAGGAACTTTTTAGGGGGTATAAATAAGAAAAATTTCTCTGAATGAAATAACCGATATTGATAACTATAAAAAAATTCTAAAATCTAATAAAAAAATAAAAAAAGAGATAGTTTTAATAACAATTAAAAACATAAAATAATAAATAAATGTTTTTAAACATCTTCATCGCTGGATGGTTCGCGAGGTGGGACTGGCGATGAGATGTGGAGGTACTGACAAATCTGCTATAAAGTAGCATCAATGTTGTCAAATCATTGAAAACACTGCTGTTAGAATCGAGTGAGGCGCTCAGAAATGTCAGCATATGAAGCCACCGCATGAACTGGACGAGAGGGTGGTGGTGGCTGAGTCGGTGGGTCCTCGTGCTGTGGAGGGACATCATCAGGAATGTCCTCGTAGGCCTCCTCCTCGGTAGATTGGGTGAGACGATATTGAAGAGGGTAGGTTCCTCGGTGCTTTTCGATCATTCTTATACTAAGCATGTTCGAGATGCCTTGTGGAGACATCTGGCCAAAGAGGGTTAAGAATGATTCTTGGGCTACGGTGTTGAGAAGCCCGAAGTGTCGAGCCAACCGAGTAACATAGGGGTCAATAGAGATAACCCCCTTCCTATGCCGCTCCATCTGGTGCTGAATCGCGAGGGCAATGAAATAGGCAAGGTCGATGACGTGTCCGTGCGACATACACCATAAAAAGTAGGCGTCGTGAGTGTTGACGACGCCATTGCTCTCTTGCCTTCCTGTAATTGTGTGAGCCAAAATGGCGTGTAGGTGCCTAAGAGATGGAGGGAGAGCCAATGCCTTGGAACGGCTAGGATTGTAGGTGGCCCTACCTGGTACTAGTGCGTCCCAGCACCATGAAGAAGAATGATGGATGTGGCGGTTGAGAGCATGTAAGTTATTCTCCTCCTTGAATTCCTCCGTATATAAACCCAGTGCAGTATCGAATTCTGGGACGCTGAGCTGGCGGATTAATCCACCTAGGAAAAATCGCACCGTGCCGGGATCATCGTAGTTCATCATTACAGTCTGAAGATGAAATGTGGAGCAAAATTCCATTGTAAGCTCGAGATACATCGGCTCGATGATCCCAAAAAAAAGCTCCCAAGGGTCGGTGGTTAGGAGGGCCGAATCGCATCAGTTAACTGAACTTGTTCTATTGTAGCCCAGTCGATGCAGCGGCCCGCAATTAAAGGTCGGGCCCGGAGTATTTGGAAGAGTTCTTCTTGGGGCCCGGTGGGGAACCTCAGGAAAGGGTGGCAAACTTCCACAGTAGGACCCGAGGAAGATGATGCTCCCTTCATTTTCTTTGAAGCAGGGACAGCGGCCTTTTTACCACGTGAGGATGACATGGTATGCTAAAAAATAGAAGAATGGGCGGCAGGAATGAAGTTAGAAGCGGGGCACAAGCGTGGTGGGGAGGGATTGTGGACTTGCAGCGGCCAGTGTTAGGGTTTTTGGGTGAAGAAGACAATGAATAGTGCAGCCTATTTATAGATTTTGGGGCACACGGCCAGGTAACATGCCCGTGTTCCCCAATTTCAGCTCGTGTGATTCGCGAATTTTGAGTTTGGGCACGTTTGACATTTAGTACACGCCTGTGTTCCTTGGGCGTGCGGGTGCACACGGTCGTGTCGCACAGCCTTTTTTGGAATTGTTCACTTCTCCCACGCCCGTGTATGTAGACCCAAGCCCGTGTCAATCTAACAGGTTCGACCACGAGTGCTAGACACGGGCGTGTCGGACGCCCGTGCTGTTTTAACAGGTTTACCCACGGTTCTTCCGCACGGGCGTGTCGCAAGCCCGTGTTGTTTTGGCAGGTTCGACCACGGCCATGTCGCACTGTCGTGGCATTTTATCATAGCCCATGTTTGGGAAAATCGTGACCCTATTTTCACAAGGCCCTAAGCACGCCCGTGTGCTTGGCCGTGTCTCTGTGGAAAACCAGTATTCAATAGCTCCGTTAGTAAGTTAGGTGTTGAAGATTAAATTTTAAATAAGTTAATACAGTTAGTGCTTGGGTTGCCTCCCAAGAAGCACTTATTTATAGTCTAAGCTCGACTTACCCCTCTATTGAATGGTCATGGTGGTTCGAAGAGTTTATACTCCTCATTCCTGCTATCATTCTCATCAAAATAAGGTTTCAGACAGGTGTTGTTTACCTTAAAAGTGCTGAACTTGGGATGACTTACCTCGACTGCACCGAATGGTAAAATCCCAAGTACCGTATTTCTTCATTCGGTGTGGTAGTGACAATGTGAGGATCTTCAGCATCTAATAAGACTTTATCTCCAACCTTAAGTTGATGTGGGAAGGTGCTGAGCTTGTTCTGGCGTAGTTCTGGTTTATCATGAGTTCTTGGTTTATGTGTCCGCCATTCATCTATCTCCTCGATTTGTAGCCTTCGTTCTTTATGAATAGGTCCTCTAACATTTCTTGATAATGGCTCATGTACTTCCTTCAGACTCATTTCCTGCAAAGTAGGTTGCACCATATTGTCAATTTTAGTAGAATGGGTTAAACGATAACCTTCAATTTTCAATGTGTTGCCAGATTTGCGAGCTTGAAAGGTGATTGTTTCGTCTCCCACATGGAGTGTGAGTTCACTTGTGCCAACATCAATGTTCATTTTAGCAGTTGCTAAAAAGGGCCTTCCTAGAATTAAAGGAGTGTTGCTATCCTCTTCTATGTCTAGAACAATGAAGTCCACGGGAAATATAAATTTATCGATTTTAACTAGCACATCTTCAATAATACCCCTAGGAAATCTTATAGTTTTATCTGCTAATTGAATGCTCATCCTAGTCTGTTTGGGTTTCCCAAGACCTAATTGTTTGAACATTTTGTAGGGCATGACATTAATACTAGCCCCTAAATCAGCTAATGCATTATTAACATCTAAACTACCAATTAAGAAAGGAATTGTAAAACTCCCTAGATCTTTTAATTTTTTCGGTAGCTTATTTTGTAGAATAGCTGAGCAAACTGCGTTTAGCTCCACATGCGACGCCTCGTCCAATTTATGCTTATTTGCTAAAAGCTCCTTTAAAAATTTCATTGCGTTTGGCATCTGTGGTAAAGTTTCAATAAACGGTAAGTTAATGTGTAATTTTTTTAAGAGTTTAAGGAATTTACCAAATTGTTCATCTGAGCGGTCTTTCCTTGTCACGTTGGGGTATGACACACGAGGTTTATATTCGACATTCACTGATTTGTTTTTATTATGACCTACCTCACCTTGACCTCTGCTTACCATAGTTTCTTGTCTCGATTCTGGCTCAGGCTCAACGAATCCTTCTTCATCTTGAACATTAATTGCATTGAGTTGTTCCCTTGGGTTAGGTTCAGTATTACTTGGCAAGCTACCTTGTGGCCGTTCAGAGATTAGTTTGGAAAGCTGGCCTATCTGAGTTTTGAGCCCTTGGATCGATGCTTGTTGATTTTTAAGTGCTATCTCGGTGTTCTGGAAACGGGTTTCTGACACCGAGATAAATTTAGACAGCATCTCTTCAAGGTTCGGCTTCTTCTCTTGTTGGTAGGGTGGTTGTTGAAAGCCTGAAGGATGTTGTGGTCTTTGACTTCCATGACCGCCCCAAGAGAAATTTGGGTGGTTCCTTCAACCTGCATCGTAAGTGTTGCTATATTGATTGTTTTGAGATCGAGGATTATTACCCATGTAATTTAACTGCTCGTTATCCATGTTGTGGCCATAAGGTTGGTATTCTGAATTGCTTGATCCACCTCCACTTTCTTCGCACTGCATTACTGGGTGAACCTGTGCAGAACTAAGAAAACCATCAATTTTCTTATTCAAGAGTTCTACCTGATTAGAGAGCATGGTGACCGAGTCGACGTTATAAACACTGGCTGTTTTCGTTGGTTTTGTCCTCATTACTTGCCACTGATAGTTATTCAGTGACATCTCCTCTATAAACTCATAAGCATCTTCAGGTGTTTTATTATTGATGGTTCCACCAGCAGCTCTGTCAACCATTTGCCGATTCGAAGGATTCAAGCCATTATTGAAACTTTGAACTTGAAGCCAAAGCAGTAACTCATGGTGAGGGCACCTTCTCAGTAAGTCCTTGTATCTCTCCCATGCATCGTAAAGAGTTTCTAAGTCCATTTACACAAACGAAGAGATATCATTACGAAATTTAACTGTTTTAGCCGGCGAGAAATATTTTAATAGAAATTTTTCGGTCATTTGTTCCCAAGTAGTGATTAACCCTCGTGGTAATGAGTTCAACCACTGTTTAGCCTTTTTCCTCAATGAAAAAAGGAATAACCGAATATGAATGGCATCATCAGAAACACCATTAATTTTAAATGTATTGCATAGTTCCAAAAAGTTTGCTAAGTGAGTGTTGGGATCCTCATCCTGCAAACCATCAAACTGAACAAATTGTTGTATCATTTGAATAGTGTTAGGTTTTAGTTAAAAAGTATTTACAGCTACAGCAGGTCTAACTATGCTCGATTCAGTTCCTGTTAAAGAAGGCTTAGCATAATCATACATAATGCGTGGAGCAGGATTTTGATTAACCGTAATTACAGAAAGTAGCTGATTGTCTTGGTTTTCAGCCATCTCTTCGGTTGGGGTTGAGTATTG
The DNA here is from genome assembly GCF_007990345.1 of Gossypium hirsutum. Classification (NCBI taxonomy): domain Eukaryota; kingdom Viridiplantae; phylum Streptophyta; class Magnoliopsida; order Malvales; family Malvaceae; genus Gossypium; species Gossypium hirsutum. The sequence continues at coordinate 34,162,938 of NC_053424.1, forward strand.
TCCTCTTGCTCGTTCTCTGTGTATCTTAAGCTTCTCCATATTTCTCTTTGGTTACTGCGAACTGTGCGATTGATTTCTTCATCAAAAAGTAGTGGTCCTAACGGGTTTCTTCTAGTCATAAACTATAAAAACCTTCCAAGAGAAAGAAAAAGTAAATTAATAAATAATAAAAATTAGATTAAATTAAATAGCAAGAAAAATAAATGGCTAAAGTAATAAAAATTAAGCGTTCCTAATATCTTAGTTTCCCGACAACGACGCCAAAAACTTGGTCGCAATTTTCGTGATAGGTAAGTTTTAAATATTTATAATTAATCGTTCTTGAAACTAAATATTATCGTGATGCAGGCAAGTGTACCTATCGAACAGTAGTATAGTTTTAACAAGACCGGGTTGTCAAACCCAAAGCAACTAAAAGTACTAGTAATGATTGTCTTTTTATTATCTAGCCTAAAAATAAGGTGGTTTGGTTTTAACTAACTAATTAACTAACCTAAGAATTCACAGAGAATGGAATTGGGGGATTACTTTTGGAAAACGATTGAATTAAGACAATACCTAAGGAAAAATTCACCTAGACTGTACTTGTTATTCTGGCTCCGAATCGGACGATTTATTCATTTAACTTGTTTCGTAGAGATCCCTAAGTTATGTTATTATCCCTATTCAAGACTAATAACGTCTAATCCATAGATTGAATAATTGAGAATTTTCTTTAATTAACACTCTAGGGTTGCATTAACTCGATCTATGGATCCCCTATTAGGTTTCACCCTAATCCGACAAAATCTTGTCACCCTATCTCTAGGCGCGCAATCAACTCTGCTTAATTATGACAAATGTACTCTTAGACAGAGTCTATTCCTCCTCTGAATAAGAGCTTATCTTGAATTAGTATCCTGGGATATCAAAATAAGAATTAAGCACACATAATTAAGAACAAGTTAAATATTTATCATACAATTCAGAAAATAATAACAAGATCCGTCTTAGGTTTCATTCCCCTTAGGTATTTAGGGGATTTAGTTCATAACTAAAAAGGAAAACATCTCAGAAGAATAACGAATACAAAATATAAAGAAAACCCAAAAATCTTGAAGGAAGTTGAGGGGAGATCTTTAGTCTTGATGATGAAACCGGCTTTTAAGATGGATCAATCAGCTTCCTTCGAGTAATTCCTTCCTTCCTCTCCATGCCTCCCATTTTTCTCTTCCTCTAAGGCGTATTTATAGGCTTTAGAATGCCTAAAAACCCTTAAAATTAGCCTTTTCTGAATTGGACTCAACTTAGGCTCGGCAGGGACACGCCCGTGTGAATCGTGCTTCGAATCTGCCAAATTGACACGGCCGTGTGGTCTGCCCGTGTGAGGAAGTCCAGGCCGTGTTGATTTCGTACTTTGGCCCATTTTCTCCGTTTTTGGCCTGCTTCTCGTTCCTTTCGCTCTCCTATGCTCTCCTAAGTATAAAACATGAAATTAAGGCACGAATTCACCAATTCTAAGAAAAAATCATCCATAAAATGTGTTAAGCATGGGGTAAAAATATGTATAAATTACGGTTTATCACTAAATGTTGACAAATAAGTATTCTTAGTCTATTTTAATTTAACACATATTTCAAATTATTGCATGTTGCGTTTTTTTAACATAAGATATATTCACATGTTCTAATCTAGAATGTCGTAAATCATATGAATAAGTAAAGTAAGTAGAAGAACAAGAATTTCTAGTTATTATTTAACAAACATTGGGAACAAATAGTCCATTGTTAAAATAGCCCTTACTCATAAAACATTGATTTTAGCCATATGACCTTATTAGACACGAAGGAAAGTTTTACCCTAACCCTTCCTAATAACCCAACAAAAACCAAATTGGTTTCAATATTAGAAACATAGAGCACATCATTTGAGGCAACTATCTTTTCAAAAATAAGTTTGAGTATAATATTGCTTTTCTTAAGCACATTTGTAATTCATGAGTCCCTAAAATAGTTTTTTTCTTCTCCTTTCTCCATTTGGGAGTACGAGAAAAACTCATTTTGATTGCCACAAATGTGTCTAGTGGTACAAGAGTCTATCACCTTGGTTTTGTATTTATCACAATGTTGACTTGAGAAATGATTATCGCAATTATGTCATCTGCTTCAACCAAATTGACATTTGGCTTAGCAGAATATCATTTCTCTTTTCTTGGTGTCTAATTGATGTGCATGATGACCTAATTTGCTACAAACAAAGCAATTTCTTTTTTTTTCTTCAAGGTAGAGTTTTATTTTTGGGGCTTATAATAATGTTTTTTTAGGCGTACCTCTCTTAAGCTTACCATTGACCAAGTTGGTGATTTAGGTCTGCTAGAAAGAGCTTTTTGTGTATGTGTTTAATTTGCTCCTTGTATTCATTCCATGATGGGGCCATGTTCTTAATAAGCAATCCAGCAGCAAATTCTTCTTACAAGGTAATATTCTTGGACTTTAGGTCTTCTAATAGCTTATGGTGCTTATTGACTTTTAGTTTATGTCATTGTCATTAGTCGTCCCCCGTTAATGATACTTTCCAATGATAAACTTCTACTTTCCATCATATTTAGTATACTTGACAACCATATTATCTCATATTTATTTTGCTTAGTTGTATGAACAATAGAAGTCTAAAAATTCATTCAAAATAGTTGAAACTATTATGTGTCTTCATATATTTTTTAAATGTACCCATAGTTCTATTTGCTTATCTTATGAATCAAATGATGTCTTATCTTTATATGTGAATACAAATCTATACATGTCAAGGATGGAAAAGATGCACTCTTAGCATTTTTAAAGTTATTTCCATTGAAAACAATCATTGAAAACGTCAATTTTGGAGATGTCAAAAAATGATTTTTGTGTAGGAAGCATTAGGCAACATTGGGACCAGAGTAGTAATGGCAAGAAAATGTGACTGTTGGTTACAACATTGGTAGTGGGTAGAACAACATCATTGTTGGCAACAACATCAGTAGGGGTGGGGGTGTTAGTAGTATAGATGGAGACTTGTTGCATAATTATGCTTAAGATCGTTGTAAAATATAGAAAGAGGATTAAATGTAAAAGATGGGATCACTTCTTGAGGTGTGACTAAAACTATTCTTAAGGATAATTTGTAGTAAGCGTGTTCTGCAGTATTTAAGAAGCACTTCTACTTTTTAAGAAGAATAAAGAGTGGGACGAATGAAATAGTACTCAAGTAAGAAGGAGATTAAAGCCTATTGGGAGAGGAGGGGAACGAAACTCGAATATTTAGATGATTTGGAAGGTTAACAATGCATTACATAAATTTAGTAAAAAATAAATGTTATTTTAATTTAGAAAACTAAACTTTAGTTATGATAAAATTATGGTTATTTTGTGAAAAGTTAGGCCTTTCATATAAACCTGTTTAGCTAAAATTAAAAATAAATAAAATATCATGAAGCGAAAACAAATAGGGCTTTGACTTATATTGTTTGTAAGGGGACATCGAGCAATTTGTATTCACTAAGCTTTCAGGCACAGTTCTTGTGCATGCAAGCCCATCCTCTCATTTTGTTTTTTACAAACCCAATATCATGTAAGGTTTTATAAGTAAAACTCTAAGGGTCTTAATTAAGGAATATGAGTGTAAGAACTTATTTTTAGTGGTGCCAAAAATGGTGGTTTTGGAACCCCACTTTTTGATGATCAAGTCCATAAATATTATTATTTAATATTTACGAGTCTATTATAGACATATATTGATTTTCGATCTAGAAATTTTCTTAAACGAATAGTTAATTAAAGTACGAGGACTAAATCATAAAAATGGTAAAAATTAATCGCTATAGATTTTAATTTGAAAAGGGGCTTATTTAGAAATTAAACTAGGATTTAATATGGCAATTAGCCACTTTGGTGTTTTAGTGAACAGTTAATGAGATGATTTCATAAAAAATGTTAAAAGTATAATTTCTATTATTATACATATAATAGATAAAAATAAATGAAAGGAAAACATTTATGCATTTGCTTCATCTTCTTCACGAGCTAAAGAGGAAAAAAATAAGGTTTTAACATTTCAACTTCATCCCTTAATTGGTAAGTAATTTTTAGTCATTTTCTTGTAATTTTTATGATTTTGAGATCCTAGGAATTTAATTTAGCTATCCCAGGGATTAATTTGTGAAACTTTCAAAGTTTAAAAAATTTTCCTTCATTGAAACTTTAAGCCTTTAGTACTAAATTGATATATTTTGAGCTTAGATATGAAAAAGGACTAATTTGTAAAAGCGAAATTTGTTAGTTTTGAACATAGGGATTAAAATGTAATTATTTCAAAACTGAGTTTGAATTTCTATAATTTTTTATATTAGAAAGCTGTAGAAGGATAAAATTGAGATCGATTTCAAAATCAAAGCTTAAATTTTAAAGTTATGGCAAATTCCATTTTAGGGACTAAATTGAATAAAATTCAAAACTTGATTTAATATTCGATAAATGAAATTGAATATATATATAGTTATAATATTCTATTAAATGATGTTTGGAATTGATAATGAAATTAAATTATGATTTAAATAGGGGTTTGAACTAATCGGAGGATATTCACAAAAAAAGGAAAATTATGGATTAGTCCCTGACACCTTATCGATTTTTGTTTTTCCTAGGCAAGTTCATATGATAATTATGTTTAAGTCATTATGTATGTTATATTGTGAATCTATGTATGTTTTTGTAACAACCTGTTTTCAGTAGTGTCGAAAACAGTGGTTTCAGGACCACAATTCTGACCAATGAAGTAGTATTTTATCAATTAATTAATGTTTATAGAGTTAGTATAGGGTCTTGTTAAATTTTGATTAAGAAATTTTAATATTTAGATAGTTAATTAAGTAAAAAGGACTAAATTGTAAAAGCTAAAAAAGTTAGTAGCTATTAGCTAAATGTACTAAATGGCTATGGAAATGAAAGTTTATGGACGTAAATTGTAAATGTACCATTTAGATTTATAGTGGACGGTTTGGTGGCTAATGGCATGAAATATTATTGATTTTTTAAAGGGTAAAGTTGTAAATTGATAATTAAACAAAAAAATTAAACAAAACAAAATTTTAATTGACTAGCATCTTCCTCTTTTTTCATATATCAAAACCAAAACCACCATTATTTCTTGAAGAACATTCGACCTAGCTTGTCTTGATGCATGATATGAAATATTTGTTCGTTTTTAGTGATTTTTTCATTTTTGTGATCGTTTTAGCTTAATCTAGCTAACCCGGGTATTAATTTGTAAAACCGTTAAAATTTTAGGGACCTACCATGAATGATTTAGTTGTTTATATAAACTTCGTTGAAAGATTCATGAATTTGATAGTTAATAAAAATATTTTGTTAAGTGATTTTTTACAATTTTAATGTTTAAGGATTTAATTGTTAAAATTTTAAAATTACATGGAATTTTGGTGAAATAGTTGAAAAAATGAGTTTATTAGGGACTGTATAGAAATTAGCTAGCATGGGTTTTGCTTAAATGTGGTTTATCGGTAAGTTTTGAGTTTAGGGACTAAATTGCATAAAGAGTAAAATATTAGGGGTAATCTTGTAATTTTGCGTTAAAGGGGTATAAGCATAAGTTCATTAATTGAGATCTTGAATAGATTAATTGAGTGAAAATTATTATTTAGATCAAGAAACAAATCAGTCGAACGTTAATCACGAAAAAGCCAAAAAAGTAGAATAGTTGTCGGTGTCATGTTGGAATCTGTTCTACCTAGGTAAATTCGTAATTTAATTAAAGTAACTTATTTGGTTGCTAGTTGTAATTTGATATATATCCATAAATTTTGGTGATCGAGTTCATTGACTTGAGGAATAAGAAAGACCATGGTTGAAAGATATCATGGCATTATACCCAAAATGAGAAAGACTATAGTTGAAAGATACTATGGCATTAAACCAGAATAGGTAAGACCCTAGTTCAAAGATATTATGGCATTAAATTTGAATGAATCAAGACCGTAATTGAAAGATATTATGGCACCACTTCGGGATTGTATAAGACCATGGTCGAAAGATGCCACGGCATCCTTTGAACAATGAAATGATTGGAAAGGTATACAAATTGAATGTTTATTATATTAATGATCTAAGGTTTGCCATGTGAATAGGAATCAATGAATGCATAGGTGATACTTAAAATAATGCATGTCTTATGTAAACTAATTTTATTCAGTAATTTATGTATACATTTTTTTGAACTTACTAAGAATTATGTGCTTATGTTATTTGTGTTTTTCCTTGTAGATTTCGAAAAGCCTAGTTGATCAAGAGTTCAAGTCGTAGTGCACACATTATCCATCCCTCATCTTGGTAGATGTTTTGGGTCATTTTGATGTTGGTTATGAATGGCTTCTACTAGGACCTTTTGGTTAACTTATTCATGTTGTTTATATTTGGAATTTGACTTTATGATACTATGTGGTTATGTATGTATATATATATATAGTACTTTGGTTAATGTTGTGATTGTATATGCTTTTGGTCTTTTGGTTGATGCCTTGAGATGATAAATATAAATGTTTTTTAATAGATGTGATGAAATGAATTATTTGAATATGTTAAGCACATGTTTCAGGTGTTATTTTGAGATGAAATAGTGTGATTGTTAGAAGTAGACATGAATGGTATGAATGAATGGTAAGTTTGGTATGTGATTATTTTTACATAGTGTGAATTTGAATGCAAGTTAGTTTGGTGTGAGATATGGATTTGATTTGGAAAATAAATTGTGGTGTCAATGAAGGCACATTGGTTAGCCACTTAGGTTGAATGTTTTGGCATGTTTAAGGCTTGTTTGAATGGGTTTTGAATGCATGTAAATGGATGAATTCAGTTTAGGTTGGCATCTAAGAAAAGGACTTTGTTTTAGCTTGTTTTGAAGGCATTTTAGGTGCATAAGGCCTGGGACACAGGCTATCACGTGACGGTGTGTCATACACGGTCACACCACAGTATCGTGTGTAATTTTAATTTTAGGTGCAAGTTTGTCTACAGGGTCCTAGAGAGTTACATGCCTTGGAAAAACAATCATGTGACCTCATTTCTAATACTCACACGGTCTGAGACACGGACTGTGACACAATCGTGTGACCGAAAGTTGAATACTCACACAGTCAGACACATGGGTTGAGACACAGTTGTGTGACCTATATTTCAAATTATACACGGTTTGGCCACATGGCCATGTTTTTGAGCCACAAGGTCTGGGCTTTATCACACGACTATGTGACCACTGTTTCTAAAATTTTCAAATTTTTCTATAATTTTTTGTTTTGTTTCAAATTAGTCTCTGATTTTTCCCAAACAATTTTTAAAGCCCCATAGGCTCGATTTAAGGCCTATAAATGTATTTATGCTATGAATGAAACTTAAAATTGAATGTTAATATTTAAATTTGAATAATTGACTCTATATGTTGTTGAATGTTTCGTTTTGTACTATAATACTTTGTAAACCTAATTCAGCGACGAAAATAGGTTAAATATAAATTTAGGGTGTTACAATTTTGTTAAACCTTGAATTAATTACAACTTAGCACTAAATAGTAAAATTTGGACTAAATTGAAAAGGATTTAAATATGAACTTACATGATGGAACTACCCCAATGAAACTTTGTAAATGTATCATACACATGGTTTCAGGTTGATTTACAAAGATTCCAAGATCCAACATTTATTGCGAACTCAAAGATACATGTGACACTTATTTAGCTCAGACGAGTAACTTGATGTTGTTTTATAGGTTTAGCCCAGTTGAGTAACCTTACATGTATATACAGCTTTGGCCAAGCTATTTGATGTGTCGATAAAGGTTCAACTTGGATGGGTAACTTGACACTACTATATAGTTAGCTTAGACAAGCAACTAAATGATGTTTTAAAGGTTCAGCCTGGACAGGTCACCTGACCTATATAGTATAACTTTGGCCAAGCTATTTGATGTATCGATAAAGGGTTAGCCCAAATGAATAACCTGACACTAATATATATTTAGCTCGAATGAGCAACTGATACATTGAAGATACTGGGCACAAAGATCTAGCTCGAACGTAATCTGATGTCGTTTAAAATGTTTAGCTCGGAAAGGTAACCCGACACAAATGGATATGACAAGCTCGGATGAGCATCAAATGTGATTAATGCTAAAGTATTCGAGTTCTTCTATGATGTTTGATTGGGTAACTTAAAAGATATGAAAGATAGTCTTAAGTAATATGTTATGTACTAAATGATCAAATATAACAATGTGGAGGACTTGATAGCAAATTGAAGATACTTATGTAATTGAATATGAATCAAGCTCACCTTGTTTTGATTTTTATTTATATCTTAGGTAAAATTTGGTTATATCCATTAGTTTAATCTATATACTTATTATGCAAGGTAAGCTAACCATTTATATACATATGAGCTTACGAAGCATTTTATAATGCTTACCCCATTTCTTTTTCCTCTTCCTGTAGATTTTGACTTGCTGAACATGTCGGTCGGATCCTCGAGGAGCTTACACTATCCATTTCTTGATTTGGTAGACTTTTGATCATCTGAACTCAGTTTTATGTGGCATGTACTTAGGAGTGTCAAGTTGTTTATAATGTTAAAATGTTTATGACATAGTTTACTTTGAACATCTATGGCAACTTATAATAATATTGAATTGCTAACTTTCATAGTTTTCGCATATTGTTGTTCATAAATGGACAAACAATTATAATGAGATATGTGCATATCAACCAACTTGTGGTGTGGATTGGATAAGTGTTATGGAATGTTATAAATAGGTGAAATGGTTTGTATTGATTCATGTTTCATTGTTGTGATTTGGTCTCAAATGTGACATATTGGTTTTATGGATTGTTTAGATGATTATGTGTTATATTTTGGCATAGAATTTGTATGTTTTGAACAGGTTTGAATTGGTGTCAAATGTACTCTTTAACCTATTTGAATGGTTGATTTGAAACAAGTATCAAATGGTCAATTTTTTCCAAAAACAGATTGTGACATCTCGATGTCGATCTTCCATTGTCACAATGTTGGCCAACAAATTATGATGTCATGACATGACATACTGTTTTGGCAAAGTCACGACATGGAGAAAATCTAGTCACGACGTTGACCTTATATTTTTCAAACTTTGCAATTTGGTCATTGTTCAATCCCGAGTTAACTTTAAAGCTCACGTAAGCTTGTATTAAGCTCGAGAAAGGTTTAAATTTTTTCTAAATTATTTATATTATGATAATTAATGTTTTTCAATTAAAATTATGCATTAAAGGTCTACAATTATTTCGTTTTGTATTGTACCACTATGTAGCTCAATCTCAGTGATCGGGACAAGCTAGGGATGTTAGATTTAGTGGTATCAGAGCTATGGTTTATTTGATTCTAAGACTAGCATGTAGGGTGCATGAGTCTAGAAATAGATATCACAATAACCTGTGATAGTGTGATGCTTTCTGATCTGATCTGACTTTGTTTTTTATATAGATATACAATGTCAACTGAGTCAAATTGTGTCGTACCTGATGAGGTAGACAGTAACGTTCCAACTTCCAAATACAGAGTAAGTCATATTGTACCTATTCCATAGATGCCTGGAAGTGAGGACCATCGTGCCTTCTTCTAAATGATGAATGAATAGTTTGCTCAATTTATGCAAGCTAATCCTACGGGTCTGCAACCTCCACCCCTACTATGCCTCCTCCAGCACCCCCTGATCCTCAAATTTCAAGCCTTGTAATTGTTCACAGACCTTCGATAGATAAGATTCGAAAATGTGGGGTCAAAAAGTTTCAGAGAAAAAAAGATTATGATCTAATTAAAGCTGAGTACTGGTCAGAAAATACATAGTGGGTTTTCGAAGAGTTAATGTGTTCTCCCGAAGACTATCCAAAATGTATGGTATCCCTGTTGAAAGAGGAAGCTTACCAGTGGTGGACTACTCTAACATCGGTTGTTCCAAAAGACAGAGTAACCTGGGATTTCTTCCTGATTGAATTAAAAAATAAATATGTCATTCGACTGTACCTGAGAAATAAGAAACGAAAGTTTATAGATCTGAAACAAGAAATTATGATAGTAGTTGAATATGACCATGAATTTATTCGTTTGAGTAAATATGCTCAAGAACTTGTGTCCTATGAGGTTGAAATGTGTACTCAATTCTAATGAGGTTTAATGAAGACATTTGGATGCTAGTGGGAGCTCTAGAAATAAAAAGAGTTCGTAGTACTATCTGAACATGCCCAAAAAATAGAAGAAATTTGGAAAGAAAATAAACAATCCAAGAATAAAAGCAGAGATACCAGGAAGCGTAGCATGTTGAGATCTTTCTCTACTTCTCCTTCCAAAAGAACCAAAGACTTCAAAAGTCAATCTTTAGCTTCTATAGGGAATCTGAGAAAAGATGTCTCCAGAAAGAATTATCTGAAATCGCAGGCTACATCAGTAGCTAGTGCTAGAAATGTCTGGAATATGAATAAACCTAGTTGTGAACATTGCGATAAGAATCATTATGGAGAATGTAGATTGAAGAGGGGCTCCTATTTTCGATGTGGCTTGATGGAGCATTTTCTGAAAGATAGACCGAATAAAGCCGAAGCAGTTTTAGAATAGGATACCAGACCAATGACTTCTTTGCAAAGGGGTAGGAAACTGAGACCCGGAAACAATGCTGGAGCTAGTCGTAGTGGAACACAGGGTATGATTACGAGATCTGAGGGTCGTGCATCGACCAGAGCTTACGTGATACGAGCTAGAGAGGAAGCCACAACACCTGATGTCAGTGTTGGTACATTTTCTTTGTTTGATGTTATTTTATATGAATTGATTGACCCTAGTTCAACACATTCATATATATGTACCACTTTAGCGATAGAAAAGAACCTACCAGTAGATTCAATCGAATTTGATATCAAATTAACAAATTTGTTAGGACAATGTGTTTTAGTTGATAAGATGTGTAAAAATTGTCCACTAAAAATATAAAGTTATGAATTTCCTACTGATTTGATGTTACTATCATCTGATGAATTTGATGTTATTTTTTGGGTATACATTGGCTAACAATACATGATGCTATTGTCAGTAGCAAGTAGAAGTGAATTATATTGAAATGTCAAAGTGGGGAATTGATTAGTGTTGAATCTAACAAAACTAATTTTGTCACCAATATTTTATTGACCTTTATTGCTTAGAGATTAATCTGAAAGGGTACTGAAGCTTATCTTGCATACATTTTAGATACTCAAGCACCAGAATAGAAGATAAAAGAGGTTCCAATAGTGCGAGAATTTACCGAAATATTTCTAGAAGAGTTACCTTGGTTACCACCAGAAACGGAGGTTGAATTTGTGATTGATTAAGTACCATGGACTGCTCCAATATCTGTTGCACCATATATAATGGCACCAATAAAATTAAAAAATTTGAAAACACAGTTATAAGAGTTGATAGACTGTGAGTTCATTCGACCTAGTGTATCTCCTTGGGGTGCTACGGTTCTATTCGTGAAAAAGAAAGAAGAGAATTTGATATTATGCATTGATTACAAGAAGCTAAATAAGGTGACTATAAAGAACAAATACTCGTTGCCTCAGAATTGATGACCTATTTGATCAGTTGAAATGAGTTACCATGTTTTCAAAAATTGATCTTTGATCGGGTCATTACCAACTGTGAGTTAAAGATCTCAATGTATAGAAAATTGGATTTAGAACTTGTTACAAAGACTATGAGTTCCTTATGATGCCATTCGGTTTGACTAATGCCCCTGATGCATTTATGAACCTGATGAATAGGGTTTTTCATTCATATTTAGACAGTAGACAGTTTTGTGGTTATGATTATCAACAATATTCTGATCTATTCAAAGAATAAGACTAAACACGATCAGCATCTGAGAATTGCATTACAAACTTTACGAGAAAAGAAGTTGTACGTGAAGTTTAGTAAATGTGAGTTCTGGCTCCGAGAAATTGGATTCTTAAGTCATGTGGTTTTAGTAGAAGGCATTTAGGTTGATCCAAAAAAAATCTCTACAATGCTGAGTTAGAAACCTTCGAAAACTGTCACTGAGGTGAGAAGTTTCCTGGGTTTATCCAGATATTATAGATGGTTTTTCAAAGGTTTTTCGATGATTGCTTTACCGTTGACTAAACTATTACAGAAAGATGTTAGATTCTTCTCATCTAAAAAGTGCCAACAAAGTTGTGATCAATTGAAAGCTATTCCAACAGAAGCTCCCTGGGAAAGAATCTATTATTTATAGGGATGCAAGAAGGAAAGTTTATTTCTTATGCTTCTAAAGCCGTATGAGAGAAACTATATGACTCACGATCTAGAATGAAAGTAGTTGTGTTTGCATTAAAAATCTAGCGACCTTATTTTGTACGATGAAAAATGTCACATTTTTAATGACTATAAAAGCTTGAAAGACCTAATGTCGCAGAAAGAGTTGAACTTGAGACAATGTAAATGGCTTGAATTGTTGAAATACTACAATTTGATCAGTGCATACCATCCAGGTAAAGCGAATGTTGTTGTTGATGCTTTGAGCCGGAAGTCTTTGTTTGCTTTAAAAGCATTGAATACTCTATTGACTCTAGAACGTGATGGTTTTATTTTAGCTAAACTGATAAGTAAACACATGTTTCTATAGAAAATTTGGGAAATTTAGGAAAATGATATTGAATTTCAAGCGAAACGAGAACTAGTTGAAAATACCCAGAATATCGAATTTTGTGTTAGTGATTATGTTAGCTTGTACTTCCGAAAATGGTTGTGTGCATTGAACGATTAATAATTGAAACGAGATATCTTGTATGAGGCTCACAAAATTTTCTATTCAATTCATCTAGGTAGTACGAAAATGTATAATGTTTTGTAACAGATATACTGGTGGCCAAGAATGAAATGTGAAACCTCTGAGTCTATGACTAAGTGCTTGGTATGTCAACAGGTGAAAGCTGAACATCAAGTTCCATCAGGTTTACTACAGCTTGTAATGATATTAGAATGAAAATGGGAGCGAGTTACAAAGGACTTTATGTCAGGATTATTGTTGATTCCGAAGAAGAAAGATGTAATCTAGGTGATTGTTGAAAGATTAACAAATTCCACAAACTTTATTCCTGTCAAAATCAATTATACACTTGAGAAATTAGTTGAGTTATATATTTTTGAGGTTGTGAGATTGTACGATGTGCCACTGTCTATCATTTTTTTATCGAGACCCTAGGTTTACCTCCAAATTTTGGGGAAATTTACATGAGGTTTTGGGTACAGAAATAAATTTCAGTATTGCATTTCATCCCCATGTGGATGATCAATCAAAATGAGTAATACAAATTCTAAAAGATATGTTGCAATGATGTATTATCGAGTTTCAAGATAGTTGGGAGAAATTTCTATCATTGGCTGAATTCGCTTATAATAACAAATATTATACAAGTATTAAAATGGCATCATATGAGTCTTTATACAGATGTGAATGCATAACTCCGTTGTATTGGTCTGAGCTGAGCAAAACAAAAATAGTCTAGAATAATCTGATTCGTGAAATAAAGGATAAAGTCAAGGTTATTCAAAACCATCTAAAAGCTTCTTCAAATAGTCAGAAATTGTATGTCAATTTGAAAAGAAAAGACATTGAGTTTCAAATTGGTGATAAAATATTTTTGAAAGTCCCGCCCTAGAGAAAAGTCTTGTGGTTCGACAGAAAAGGGAAGCTCAGTCCTAGGTTTATTGGACCGTATGAAATTCTCGAAAGAATCAAACCTGTAGCGTGCCGGTTAGCTCTGCCACTAGAGTTAGAAAAGATACAAAATTTTTTCCATGTGTCGATGCATACCATTATTGGTCTAATCCCTCGCATGTGATATCTCTCGACAAGGTTGCGTTACATCATGATTTTTCTTACAGTGAGGAATCGGTAAAGATTTTAGCTCGGGAAGTGAAAGAACTCTCAAACAAATGAATATCATTAGTGAAAGTGTCGTTGTAACAGCTCATTTTTCAGAGAAATCTGAACAGTCGTTTCGGGACCACAAATCTGATCTGAAAATAAGGTTTATTTTTATTTCATTATATGGTCCATATTATAATAGGCATGTCACGTGAAAATTTTGATGCGAAAATTTTATCGATTAAGTGTTTAATTACTATAAGGACTAAATCGCATAAAATACGAAAGTTGAATTCTAGTAGCTATAAGGATTCAATAGCTATAGAATTCAAGCCTAGAGGTCCTTATATGGTAATTAGACCTTTAAAGAAAATTATGCAGATTCTTGGTGACTCATCTATAGAAATATAGAAAAAGGGTAAGGACTAAATTGGAAATTACAATATACTTAATTAATTAAAAGATGAAAAGAAAATATCATCTTATTTTCTCACCACCTTCAACCTAAAAACACATGGAAACCATAGGAGAGAGAGAAAAAAACTTTCAAGGCCTAATTGGGTAAGTTTTCTTGTCCCGTTTTTAGTAATTTTGATATTTTTAAAATCGAGATAGCTTAATCTCTCTATTTGAGGGATTAATTCAAAAATTTATCAAAGTATGGAAAATGGGTCAAGGATGTATATGTTGAAAATTAGAAATTTATGGTAGAAAATGAAAGGTTGTTGATAGATAAACAACTTTATGAGGTGATTTTTGATGGAAACATGATTTAAGGACTAAAATGTAAACTTGTGAAATTAAAGAAAAATTCTGAATTTTTATGAATATATGTGCTATAAAATTTGTAATGGGATTTTGGTTAGGCTTGGAATAAGGAGTAAATTGCACAAGTTTCATTTTCCGAGCTTAGGGACGAAATCGAAATTTATGAATAAGTTATGGGAAAAATGGTAATTTTGCCTAGGACGTAAATTGAGTCCATTTAAATATGAAATATGCGAAATTGATAGTTAAATTCATTTATATAGATCCAGACAACACTAATTCGAGGTTAGATCAAGGAAAAGAAAAGGTTTTAGATTAGTAGATTTCTAACGCGAACAAGTGTCGAGGTAAGTTTGTGTAACTTAATCGGGCATGTAATATGTTTAATTGAATGTTGTATTGTATTGAATGTGACTTATATTGATGTACATTACTTGAATGATATAATAAGAAAATTTATACATGCTTGATATGGTGAAAAAGGGGTTAAGTTTAGTTCATATTCTTGGGGGAAAACATCTCAAAATAGGAAAACAACAAAACATAAAGAAACCCAAAAACTTCGAGGAAGATCTTCAGTCTTGAAGGAGATCCTGCTTCCGAGTTGAACCCCTTGGTATTCTTTGAGTAATTTCTGTTTTCTACTCTGTGTGCCCCCTTTAGGTCCTCTTTTAGTGTGTATTTATAAACTTTAGAATGCTCAGAAACATTAAAAATTGGGTTTTTTCGCGTAACAGGGAAGTAGGGTACGAAACTGGCACAGACTGGCCGATGGGCGTGTGGCCAGCCAGTGTGGCTCACATGGGCATGTGGCCAGCCTGTGTGGAAATGCCCAGGCTGTGTGGATCCTGAAAACAACTCTTTTTGCCTGATTTTGGCTTGTTTTTTGCTCCTTTGGCTCCCCTATGCTCACCTAAGTATAAAAGCATGAATTTAAAAGATTAGGAGCATCAAATTCACTAACTCATATTATAAATCATCCAAAAACGCATCAAGAATGGGATTAAAAACATGTTACTTTTATGGCTTATCAAATATCCCCACACTTAAGCATTTGCTTGTCCTGAAGAAAAATCATCAACTCACAATTAAAATTAATCTTTCTCAACTTTTAATTCTCATCAATAATGTTGTCATAATTCACAAATAATCACACATTGATAATTCAACTAAAAGAGCCCTAAAGATTCAAACAATCTAAGTTACACAATTTTTTAAAACATGAAAACATAGGTATCTCTCCTTATCTAAGTAATTACCTTTAATTCAAAATCGACAAGATTTTACATCCTCACTAAAGATTCACTAAAATCACTCAAAGTGTTTAAGGTTCAAAAATTAAGCACTCAAAAGTCAATTATGAAAAGTCATTACCATAGGCTTGCATAAAAATCAAATCTCCACCACTATAAAATGATATGATACACAAATCAAAAGGTCTTTAAACGGTTGTAACGGGGCTTGGGTTAAAGGTGTGGATAAAGGCTGAAAAAGAATATTAGAATCGAGATCGAATTGATAAATTACCTAACTAGAAAAATAAACTAATATTGAATAATTACATCAATCAAAATTACACGAGTTTCTTCTCAGAATATGAAATTAACTATTTAAGCTCAAAAACATAGAACTAGTAATAATCAACATAAATGTAATTTTTTTCACTATTTTTTTTAGAACAATGGATAATAAGAAAAAATTTAACAACTAGAACAAAAGAACATAGTTAAGAAACTAACCAAATCAAATCTCGACAAAAATGGAGTCAATAAAATGGGAAAAAAATTCTCAATCAATCAAAAATGAGTTATGAGTTAATATTAATGGGTAAATCAAGAAACGGTTTGTTAGGCTTAAAGGGGGTTCACTAAGGGTTAATTATGAAGGTAGGCTTATGGGATAAGTGGGTTAAAACCTAGGTGCATTTATCATCTCAGTATATCAAATCAAAGGTGTGGTCTCGACATGTATAATCGAAGCACGTTCTAGAATAACCAATTAGTATTGACACACTTATAACCAATAATAGAGTGAGCAAGAAACGTGTATGCTCTAAAGGTTCAAAATCTCACAAAAATTATTTTTTTTGATGTTTATCTTGCAAATATTAAACTTCAAGGTAATCCTTCAATTTAGGGAAACAACCTAAAATATTTAATTCTGAAAATAGACTTATCATTCTTGATTCTCTAGTGTCTTAAAGTTTAAACAATCAATGCACGATTACCTATGAATTTAATCTAAAACATATCAATGATAATCATAAATCAATTAGAATTCATTCTAATAGTAATGTGAGAAAATTATTTAAACACAAGACATAATTTAGGGATTTTCTAATAATTCTATAAATAACCTTCCCACACTTAAGATGTACATTGTCCTCAATGTACAAACATATATAATCACAGTATAAACAGAATATCATAAAAAGGGGAGAAAACTGAAATTTCCCTGAATATTGGATGAAATCTTCAGAATAGTGAGAAGTGGAATTGCAATCAAATCGAAATGTAACTCACGATTCCGAGCAAACTAATAAAAAAATAAACAAACATAATAAAGAAGATTAAGAAGTTATAACTCGATTAGAAACAACCATAAATATTTCAAAAGATAATAATGAAAATAAGTTGAAGAAAATTAAAAAAAACAACTAAAACAAAATTAAAAAAGAAAGATAAAAAAAATAATAATAATAAACTCAATGATATCAATAAACTTAAAGGTAATTGTAATGAAAATAGTAAAAAAAACATGAAAAAAAATAGAAATAACAAAAAAAATAATAAAAATATATAAAAAACTTGAAATATAAAAAAATTAAAGATATAAGTATAAGAATGATAAATTAATTAGTAAAATAAAAATAAATAATATAACAATTAATAATAAATAAAATAAAATTGGGGTGATTAACCCAGTTTTCACATGGCCATGGACATGCTCGTGTGCTCAGGCCGTGTGACCTGCCAGACAATGTGTGTTTTCCTTCACTTCTCCCATGCTCATGTGAGATGCCACACACCCTTGTGGCCAAGCCGTGTGGGTCACATAGCCATGTCGCCAGGCCGTAAAACTCTGACTTTGAAAAAAAAATTAACTTCAGGTTTCACACGGCCTAGGACACGCCTGTGTGTCTAGGCCGTGTGGGTCACATGGCCATGTCGCCAGGTCGTGTGTGTTTTCCTTCTCTTCTCCCACGCCCATGTGAGATCCCACACACCCGTATGTCCAGGCCGTGTGCTCCACACACCCGTGTGTCCAAGCCATGTGGGTAAAAAACACACATTTTTTTTTATTTTGAAAATTAATTACTTTTTTTTAAAAAAATCATGAAATAATGTTAAGAAAATTAGCGTTGTTAACACTCGGGTTGCATCCCAAGAAGCGCTTATTTAAAGTCTAAGCTCAACTTACCTTGTATTCGCACGGTTATGGTGGTTCACGGAGTCGAAACTCCTCTTTCTCACTGTCAATTCTATTATCAACGTAAGGTTTTAGCCGAGTAATATTTACTTTAAAAGTGTCAAATTTAGAATGATTTGCCTCGATTGTACTTAATGGGAAAATATTCAATATCGTAAAAGAAGTTGCTCCGTTTGCATTAAGCTCTGAAGTGGTGATTCGAGGGTCCATTTTATCCAACAATACCTGATCGCCAACTTTAACTTGGTTCGTCCCATCCTTAAGCTCGTCATGGAGTCGCTTTGGTTCATCCTGTATTCTAGGTTTCTCCTTGACGTGTATCTGCCATTCATCTAGTTCATCGATTTGTAATCTTCTTTCTTCATGATTTGTTCTATTTTTGTCATGTAAACTAGATTGCAGCTCTGTCACATTTTTCTAAGGTGTTTCCTGCAAAGAATGTTGAGCCACAAGGTTATTAACATTAACAGAACTCGTAATATCATTTCGATCACTAGATATCCTAACAGAATCACGAGCTTGGAGTTTAATCGTGTCATCACCTAGATGAAGTATTAACTCACCTGTACCAACATCTATGATAGTTCTAGCAGTTGCTAAAAAGGGTCGTCCTAAAATTAACGGTACGACACTATCCTCATTCATGTCTAGAACAACAAAATCAACTGGGAAAATAAATTTATCAATTTTGACGAGTACATCTTCAACAATACCCATAGGAAATCTAATTGTTCTATCTACCAATTAAATGCCCATCCTAGTTTGTTTGGGTTTCCCACATCCTAGCTATTTAAACATTTTGTAAGGCATGACATTAATACTAGCCCCTAAATCAGCTAAAGCATTATTAACACTTAAACTACCAATTAAATAAAGAATAGTAAAACTCCCTGGATCTTTCAATTTGTTGGGTAGTTTATTCTGCAAAATGGCTGAGTACATTGCATTTAGCTCCATGTGCAACGAATCATCTAACTTTCACTTATTTGCTAAAAACTCCTTCAAAAATTTAACCGAGTTAGGCATCTACGAAAGAGCTTCAATAAACGGTAAGTTAATATGCAACTTTTTCAAAAGTTTAAGAAATTTACCGAATTGTTCATTTGTACGGTCTTTCTTTGTCGTGTTGGGATATGGCACATGAGGTGTATACTCTTTACTTACCGGTTTTTGTTTACTGTAGCTTTCATCAACCTTACCTTTACTTACAATGCTTTCTTAACTTGGTTCTGGTTTGGACTCAACTAACCCTTCTTCATCTCGAAAAGTAATCGCATAGAGCTGCTCTCTTGGGTTAGTTTCGATGTTGCTAGGCAAGCTATCTTGTGGTCTTTCTAAGATCAGCTTAGCAAGCTGACCTATTTGATTCTCGAGCCCTTTAATCAACATTTGCTCATTTTTAAGCGCTATTTCGGTGTTTTGGAAACGTGTTTCAGACACCAAGATGAATTTCGTTAGCATCTCTTCAAGGTTCGACTTCTTCTCTTGCTGGTAAAGTGGTTATTGAAAACCTGGAGGAGGTTGCGGTCTTTGATTACCTTGACCACCCCATGAGAAATTGGGATGGTTCCTCCAACCTGCATTATAAGTGTTACTATAGGGATTATTTTGACGTCTAGAATTGTTACCCATATAGTTGACTTGTTCGTTCTCTGTGTTAGGGTTGTAGGATAGATATTCTATGTTGTTCACCCCTCCTCCATTTGTATCGCACTACATCATCGGATGTACCTGTGTAGAACCATACAAACCTTCAATTTTTTTATTTAAAAGCTCTACCTAGTTAGATAACATAGTGACCGCGTCAAGGTTGAAAACATTGACTGCTTTATTAGGTTTTCTCCTCATGACTTGCCACTGATAGTTATTCATTGACATCTCTTCGATAAATTCATAAGCCTCCTCAAGTGTTTTATTATTCAAAGTACCACCGGAAGCTGCATTGGTTAGTTGCCTTGTTGAAGGGTTCAAACCGGTGTAGAAGGTTTGAACTTGTAGCCATAGAGGTAACCCATGGTGAGGGCACCTTCTCAATAGATCCTTATACCTCTCCCATGCATTGTAAATGGTTTCTAAATCCATCTACACAAAGGAAGAGGTATCATTCCTCAGTTTGGCAGTCTTGGCCGATGGAAAATATTTCAGCAAAAATTTTTCGGTCATTTGGTCCCATGTAGTGATGGACCCTCGTAGTAGAGAGTTCAACCACTGTTTAGCTTTATTACTCAATAAGAAGGGAAATAACCGAAGGCGAATGGCATCACCAGAAACTCCATTAATTTTGAAAGTACCACAGTACTCCAGAAAGTTAGCCAAATGAGTATTTGGATCCCCATTTTGCAAACCATCGAGTGGAATAAACTGTTGGATCATCTGAATGGTGTTCAGCTTCAGTTCAAAGATATTTGCAGCAATAGCAGGTCTCAAAATACTCGATTCATCCTTGCTAAATTAGGCTTGGCATAGTCGTACATAGCATGAAGAGCAGGATTCCGATTTACAGGATTCAAAGTAACCACAGGAGGTAGCGGATTATTCTGATTTTCAGCCATCTCCTCAGTAATATTGGTATCGTCCTCTTTCTCTTCCTCTATATACTGTAGACTCTGCCTTATTTCTCTACAATTTCTGCGAGCTGTTGTTTCAAATTCTCTACAATTTCTGCGAGCATAATTAAGTAGGGTGTGAAATCGACACGAACTGGCACATGGGCGTCTGACCAGCCCGTGTAGCTCACATGGGCATGTGGCCAGCCCATGTGGAAATGCCCAGGCAATGTAGATCCTGAAAACAGCTCTTTTTGCCCGATTTTGGCTTGTTTTTTGCTCCTTTCGCTCCCCTATGCTCACCTAAGTATAGAAACATGAATTTAAAAGATCAGGAGCATCAAATTCACTAATTCATATTATAAATCATCCAAAAATGCATCAAGAATGAGATTAAAAACATGTTACTTTTATGGCTTATCAATCATTTTTTATGTAATTCATTTAGGATTGGAAATGGATTATTTCCATTTCCATTTTTGAAAACCTATATTCATTTCCAAATGATTTCATTTCTCTATTTTAGAGAAAACCATAATCATTCCTAAATGTTTCCAATTTCCTATTCATTCTGTTCATTTCTACTCAAATACGCAATTCATTTCTAATTTTAACGAGCTAACGAAGGGACTAATTGGACATACGTAGTTGAGGCTCAAATGATTTATAATTAAGTTTCTCCTTTTTGCCTATTAATTATAAACTCATTTAGTCACGAAGTCATTCCACTATAGTATCGTGATTGAGCTCTCCCCCATGACATACAATTATGAAAGAAACTACTCAGTGCTCATCCAATGACCTTATCATAAGTGTGTTGCCCTCATAGAATATCCTTAATCTCTTTACATAATATCCTTTCTCCCAATATGATTCTATTTTATGTTATCATAATCGTTACATCTTCCTTCATAAAAAGTCAACCACTATCAAATAATGATCAAGTCATCCAACACAAAGACGGACGACTCGTAGCCACGTTTACTTTTCATCAACCATGTAATGCCAGTGAGAGGATATCATTTACCCATGTTTCGGGTTATGAATTCAACTATTTTGAATGATTACAGACTGCAGAAGTCGTACACCCAATGCACCAACTTTCAATTCCTTATCTATTTGAATTCAGGCTTTTACTTACATCAAAGAGTACAAGTCATGCATACATAGTTTGTCCTCCACTCAGGATTTAGGTATGTCACACTATGAACTTCACAAGCGAATAAATCCATAAACAGATTCAGGATCTTTTCTCATTGGGCCCAGTCTGATGTATTGTTAGTCTAGTTAGTATGTCTCTATCTTTTGGAAGTCATCCGCTTCGATGCCTAAGGCAAAGTATCTCCCCAATTGGACTTGATAGACGGTATATTAGTCTTTCAATTGGTTTTCTCATTTCCGATTAGACTAAGGACATGTTTAGGTTTGTCTACTAATATAAGTTATCTTTCTATAAAACTATCTGACCACATAATACCGCTTAATATTAGTTAAATGTTAGACAACCAATTAGCAACATTTGCTTCCATTTTTCTTTGCGTGCAAAACCATGTTAGGATAATGTAACAACCCGATTTTGGGCCTAGTCGGAACAGTGATTTCAGGACCACGAATTTGATGTAGAAAAAAAAATTTATTACATTTTCATGGTCTATAGTTTTACAGAATGATTTCATGAAAATTTCATTCGAAAATGTTGACGTTTGAGTACTCAATTTAGCAAAAAAGACTAAATTGTAAAAAGTACAAAAGTTGAGTTCTACATGCTAGAGGTGTCTAATTGTTATGAAATTTTAAATTGAAGGTCCTTAGATGGTAATTAGACCATTTTACTTTAATTTGGACTAAAATAGATATGAGGTAAGAGAATTTTAGTGTTTTAAGAAAAGGGCATTTTGGTCATTTAGTAATTAAAAGAATTAAAAAGCAAAAATCAAGCCAAAATTTAGTCCATCTTCCTCATGCTTGGCCAAAAATTAGAAGCGAAGCCATAGATAGGGTTTGGCCACTTTCAAGCTTGATTGTAAGTCTGTTCTTGCCCCGTTTTTAATGCTCTTTACGTTTTTGAAGTCGTTATCACTCGATTTATCTATTTCCACCATTAATTTTAGAAATGATTAAGGTCTAGGGTTTGAACCATGTTAAATATGTGTGTATTTTGATGTCTAATGGTAGAAAATGTGTGTTTGGTGTATGATAAACAACTTTTGCTAGGTGATTTTTGATGAAAATGTCAAAATGACCAATTTGTAAAATGGTTATAAAATGTGTGTAAAAGTGTGATTAAATAAAAATTGTGGGCTATTATAAGCATAAAATAGGTTCGTCTAGGCTTAGAAATCAAATAAATTGAATCTATTTCAATTTACGAACCTAGGGACCAAAGTGTAAATATGTCAAAGTTTAGGGGAAAAAATTTAATTTTTCCATAATATGATTTTTGGACTGAATTGAATAATGTGGATAATTAATGAGTTAAATTTACTATTATAGATCAAGAGAAATGAGGGTCAGACCTAGATCAGGGGAAAAGCAAAGTGTTTGACGATTAGGTTCATTTCTACTATTTTTGTACTGAGGTAAGTTCTTATGTAAATAATGCATTATTTTAATTATGTTTTAAATGTTTTACTATTTTATGAGTTATGATTGACCATTGAGCGTGTTTAAAAAAGTTATGACAAACGTGAAATCCCAGTTGAACTTTAGGAACAGATAGGATACAAATGTCATGACATTAGGGTTACCGAGACTATGTGTAAGACCATATCTGGGATATGGCATTAATATGAGATTACGTGTAAGACCATATCTGGGATATGACATCTAAAGGAGACTTCATGTGAGACATAGTTGGGCTATTGGCATCGATACGAGATCCCATGAAAGACCATATCTAGGATATGGCATTGGTGTGGTACTATGTGTACGAGATACCTGAGTATCCTTCAGTATTCCAAGTAGTTCAACGGGAAATGCAACGAGGACATCAAAGTGGCGAAAAGAGTATGGTATGTTGTAAACTAGTATAGGTATGTACATAAAATTCATTCTGAATGAGCTTGATATGTAATAAACCCCTCGGTAAGGTTGTGATTGAGTAAGTTTGACTATGAGATTTATCATGACATTTATGTTAATTTACTTCATGTTAATTGTATGTTAAATGTAAGTTTATAATTCTTATTATTTGCATGGGAACTTGCTAAGCTATATAGTTTACTCCCATTTCTTTTCCCTTTCTTGGTAAGGTTGTGATTAAGTAAGTTTGACTATGAGATTTATCATGACATTTATGTTAATTTACTTCATGTTAATTGTATGTTAAATGTGAGTTTATAATTCTTATTATTTGTATGGGAACTTACTAAGCTATATAGTTTACTCCCCTTTCTTTTCCCTTTTCTTATAGTGTCGCTAAGCTAGCTCGGATTTGGGATTGTTAGAGGCTCCATCACACTATCAACTTATTATTTTGGGTACCAAAGAATTTAACATTTTCGGTTATGGAATGTATAAGGACTTTGTTATTTTGTTATGTGTCATATTTAAATTGGCCTAATGTGTTGGCTATATTGGTTGATAATTCATTTTGTAAATGGCCATATGGAATTGGCTAATATTGGTTTAAGTATATATGCATATGATGATGTTTCTATGGATGTGAAAATTTGCATTGTTTAAGTTGATAAGTATGTGATGTTTGTATGTGGTAAATGGTAGCATGTGAATGATGTGTGGATGCCTTGATTTGGGGCTGAATTGGTTGAATATAATTACTAGGATTGGTGTTATGTTTTGCTGTGTAGATGTGTGCATAAAAGGGTGACAAAATGGCTTGGTAAATAGCCTTATTTTTGTCCACACGGGTAGACACACGGACGTGTGTCCAGGCCATGTGTGACACAAGGTTTACCCCATGGGCGTGTGTCCCATCCACATTAATTGTTGCAAAATAGAATGCTCAGAATTGAGCACATGGGCAGAGACATGGGCGTGTGTCTCAGCCGTATGGATGACACAGCCTCAGGCACGTGCGTGTGCCCTGGGCGTGTGAAATCTGCACCTATTTTATGAAAACTTATGAAATTAAATTGAAAACACGGCCTAGCACACGGGCATGTGACTTGGCTGTGTGTCTTCAATTTGTTCTTAGGTGACAAACAAAGAGTTACAAGGGTTAGGGACAACGGCATGTGTGACCACACGGCCTGCCCACACGGGCTTGTGACTCTTAAAACATGAAAAAAATTTCTAAGTGTTGTGAAATTTTCCAAAGTTCTCAGTTTAGTCCCGAACCGCTTTTAACACATGTTTTGGGCCTCGTGGGCTGGTTTTAGGTATGTGAAAAGTTTTAAATTTGGATGAAAATTTACGTCTCGGTAATGCCTCATACCTTGTTCTGGCATCGAACACGGGTAATAGGTGTTACAAACAATATACAATATATTAGTGTAATTCATGAATAATTTTATTAATCAATCCATTCGAAAAATTACAAGTGTACTTAGACAAAAATACTACACTTAGGCTTAGAAAACGGTTAAGATGTTATTCGGGTCTTTATTCATCGACCCTTGAAATTTAAGGTTTCCTTGGATTATTTGGATTATTGCCGATTTGATTTCAAAATTGTTAGCTTTAATCGTTTGATGATTAATGCTTCCATGGGCTGCCTCCAAATTGGGCATGATGTAGCCTCTCAACATTCGTTATTCCATTAGTAATGGGCGTAGTGATAGTGGTTGCCTTTTTACTCTCACGTCGTCAGGTGGTTGGTTTATAGGTAGAGGTTGGATTCCTCACAAAATTTGGCCTTGTCGTTGTGTGTCAAGATTCTTTTCGATTCCAGTTCGAATGGTACGATCCCATTACCAGTCTGGGTCATACATTACCTCTTGCAAGCAAAATAAATTCAAAAAAATCAATAAACATTTTCCAAAAAATGACAAATAAACACAAAAAAAAATTTGTATATATAATTCTAGTTTTGGTCGACTATCTCCCTAAATAGCACGTAATAAAAATAAAAATCGCGTAACTAAACATTGTCTTTCTGGCAACGACGCCAACAACTTAACTGTGCGCCCTAGCATGCGTACACCAGGATTTAGAATCAACACTACAGCAATCAATAATATAGTGGTATCTGCAAGTGTAACAAGTCAGTTGTAATATTTATAATGTTCAATGGAACACTTGAGTATTCCAAGGATCCAACCCACAGGAGTCGGTCGTTAAGCAAATTCTTAGACTAAGGGCATGTAAACCAATGAGTCTAATTAACTTGCTAAATACTATAGTATGGTAGGTCATTCAAGAGTTCAATTATACCAATTAACTACCTAAAACTAGTAAGGGACTAAATTGTAAAGAAAATAAACTACACAAGCATCAAATACGAGCAAATATTATAATAAAGAGCGATTGGTTGGTTTCCATGTGTTTGTTTGAATTTTGAATTAGGGATCTAAATTGCTATTACTCCTAAATTGACTCTGTTTTACCTCTCAACCTCGACTTTACCAATTTCGATAGATTAGTTCAATTTATCTCTCGACTTCACCAACTAACCCGAGACTTATCAAATTGATGCCCAATAAGATATCTTATTTGTCTTACTTATCTTGGTTTTCCTTTAAAGGCATCAATCCTAAGTTTTTGAGTTTATTCAATTTAATCCAATTTTTCAATTTAGTCTCCGAACCCAAAAATCAATTACGTAACATTTCTATAAACCAACCCCTAAATATTTAGCCACTCATGCTTATATTAAAACCCATTAAGAACAAGAAATTAAACAAAAACACCATTAACTTAAACATTAAGAAAATCGATAAAAATCCAAGCTTTCTTACCAAAGCTTAGATTGCAAAGTAATGGAAGCAAGAATAATAAGCAAGAACATAAGAAAATTATTTTTAACAAAAAAAAAGTAAAAAAAAAAGCTAAATAATATTAAAATGGGATTAAAATGTAACTACAAGAAAGTTTGAAGGTTTATTACTAAACAATAAACCTAGCTATAGTAATAACTAACGTAACTACTAGCTATGAACTAACAAACACTAGAAAAATAAACAAGAAAAATAAAACCCTAAGCTATGGAGAAAACTAAACCCTAGAAGATGAAGAGAGAATGAAAAACTAACTAAAAACTAATGAAAAATGCCTAAGTCTCTATGAAGTGTTTTCTCTCAGCCAATTTTGTCTTTTTTTAGCATTGTTTCTAACCGATCTTTTATGCCCGAAATGCCTTTAAGCATGTTTCTTTGATTGGTGTAGGAGTTGGACAAGGGTTGCCCCTACGGTTATTTTTTGTCTACCTTGTCAGAGATATCACAATACCTATGGTCTGGTATCGCGATATCCTCGTCAGTCTTGACTTAAGGGATCCCTTGGGAGTTGGATATCGTGATATCACTGTGAAGAGCCTAAACCATCTTTAATTCAGTATTGTTTGAGGTATCACGACTTTCATGCTTTGATATTATGATACCTTTCTTTTAGGCGATGCTTTTGCTCACGTTAGAGCCTCCGATGACTCCCTACAACACTCAACCAACAATTAGGTCCTTGATGACACATTTGGCCAATTTGAGTCTCAAAAGTATTTGAAAACACACTAATTCACTTATTAATTCTAAAAACAAAAATTAAGTAGAAACATAACAAAAACACATAAATTGCTCAGAAACAAGTTCCTAAAGTGTAATGGGGAACCTAATTTGACATATCAATTTATGAAAAATCAGAGGACAATCTAGTTGAGGATCCGCATTGGAATCTAAGGGAAGGGCCAGAGGAGGATATTGTTGATCAAGTCGAGGAGCACTCAGAAGAAAATCCTCATTAAGAAAAAAGGGATTAACTCTCAATGTCGTATGCTCCGTTTAAAAAAGAATGAATATGAAAACATTAATGAAATGTACATGAATTGGAATTGGGAATTAAAAATGAATAGCTATGGATAGGTAATCACTTAATAAGTAAACATGTGTTATCATATGTCAATCACCTAATAAGTGACGTAAATATATGAAATGAATCACATGTGAGTGCTTAAGTCTTAATATGAAATTGGTATGTAGATGGAATAAATCGAGACTAAACATTAGGTTTATAAAAAAACTACACTCTAATAAGGATATAGGGTAAGATAGGAACTTAGAGTCTACTTACTAAGCTCTTCTAGCTTAACACATTGTTGTTTAAACACGTAGCTTTAAAGGCTTTTTTGGGAGGCTTGAAGTCATTTGTGGGACGATTGCATCATCTATGAGATTAGAATATCGTATAAGTAGTGGTTTGTTTTTGTTATTTGTAATTTGGCATGTACATAAAATCTTAGGCTAGTTTAAGAATTTTTAAGTATTTTCACTTATGAAATCAAGTGCCATTAGAAACTATTTAGATGTTCATGTAGCCTTTGATTGATAATTTGATTTGCACATGTTTGAGACTTGAATTTATGCTTAAATGAGGTTTGAAAATGATATAAATTGATTTGGAACCTGTTAGTATATTTTGATAGGTTTGGGGTGATTTACAATATTTTGAACTTAATTTTGCTCTAAGAAACTCAAGTTCCAAAAGCTAACCCTGTAGGTATTGGAACATAGCTTGACAATAGCCAAAATGCTACAGTTCCAGGCCAAGTTATAGATACCTTAAGTATAAGTACCGGTACCTTGCTTGTAGATAAACTCCACTACATTGTTTTGATTGTTTTGAGTTAAATTCACATTCGTGATGCAATTTAATTCTAAAGCGTACTTGTACTAAGCCTAGTAAATGTGCATATGTTGGGAGCATAATTATGTAATGATTATTTAATAAGGTGTAGAAGAAAAGGCTAAATTGTATTTTAGCCCTCAAACTTTAAAAAACTTAATTACGCCCCCTTTGAACTTTTTGCACCCAATTGAGCCCCTAAACTAACAAAATTGGCCAAATAGGCCCTTTGACTAACGTTAATGGTTAGTAATTTATTGCAACTTGACGTGGCCATTAGTAGACTCCATGTCAACATCGTTTGTTGATGTGGCATTATCACTGACATGGAAATTCCACGTTATCACCAAAGGCTGATGTGGCAGTGCTACACCAGCAAAAATAAAAAAAATTTCAAAAAATATAAAATTATTTTTAATACTACACAATGAATCTGGACAAATTGTTCCCTAGGTTCATTTGAATTTAGGGATCCATTTGTCTAAATCCATTCTAGAATTATAGAAAAATATAAAAAATATATTAAAATTTGTAATAATTATTAGAAATTTGTTAAAACCCATAAAATTTATAAAAAATAATTTATTAATTACCATAAAAAATTAGGAAAAAAATCATTTATAAAAATTGTTAGAAATAAATTAAAAACCATAAAATTTTATAAAATATTTATTTTTTATAAAAGTTTCATAGAAATTAATTTTTCTCATTTTTATTAAATTATTTGACTAATATACTTATTTTTTGGTATATCAAACATCGAAGTCCTTTCTTTTTCTCATACAAACTATTGAAAGTTATTCTAAAATCTTTTGCCTTGTTAACGATCAATGGATTTTTTTAAATTAATGATTAATGGTTAATGCTTTAATAAAAATGAGAAAAATAAATTATGTAAAAGATTTAATTTTTAATTTAATTTTTTAATAAAATTTTATGATTTTTAATTAATTTCTAACAATTTTATGGATTATTTTTTCTAATTTTTATGGTTTTTAGTAAATTTATTTTTTTTTTATAAATTTTATAAAATGTTATGGTTTTTAAATTATTTCTAATAATTATTATGAATTCTAATCATCTTTTATAATGTTTATATTTTTATATTGTTTTATAATTTTAAAATGAATGTAAACACATGGATGTCCAAATTCAAATGAACGTGGATAACAGTTTGTCTAGATTCATTGCGTAGTATGTAAAATTAATTTAACTTTTTTTATTGATAAGTGCCAAATTTGCAACCAATGATGACGTAGAACTAACACGTCAACGATCAGTGATGATGTGGCACTAACACATCATTAAAAAATGTTAATGTGACGTTTATTAATGACCACTTCATCGTTATTATTAATTACTATTATTAATTACTAATGGCTAGTGTTAGTTAAATGTTTTATTTGACTAATTTTATTAGTTCAAAGATTTAATTTGATGGAAAAATTTTAGAAAAATTTAATTGATTTTTTTTAAAAATTCAATGGACAAAAATACTGTTAACCCTAGAAGGAAATAACAAAACTTCAGGTAAATGGAATCATCATTATTTAAGATGAAACAAAATTTGAGCCATTTTTATTGAATGATCAGCTAATTTTTGATACGTCTCTCTCCACATATTTTTAAATGCGAATGATGATGAGAAGGTGGTCCAATTGTTTTTTCTTTTTTTTCTTTAATAGAAAAGAACCTTTGAAAAATTAATTAGAAAACAAAGAAAAATGATTTTAAAAAACAAGTACTTTCTTTTTGCATGTTGTAAGTCTGTTTTATTGTTATCTGCACAATGTTTAAAAAAAGTCTAAAGAAATAAATAGTGTCATTAATTTATGGTATTAAGTCCCCTCACCTTCCCTCGACCTTAGCTTCTTAAAAGCCACCAGAATGGCTTCTGCCATATTCCAATCCTTCCTTGCTCTTTTGCATAACTATAAATATAGAACTTCCCTTTTCCAGAAAAATAAATCACTTCATTCTACTTTCCCAAGTTTCCTGTGTTTTTCACTTTTATTTTTATCACAATGGTGTCGGGTTCGTTGGAATGCCCTGTTAGGGGGCAAATGCTGTCATCGGTGGTTCCCGCCAAAGCAACCGGCGGAAACAAGGATTTGGAGCTAACAAACATGGATTTAGCAATGAAACTCCATTATATCAAAGGCGTGTATTTCTTCCAACCTGAAGCGGCTCAAGGTTTGTCGATTCATGATTTGAAAGAGCCCATGTTTCAGTGTCTGGAACTTTACTACGCTGCCTCAGGGAGGATTCGGAGATCGGAAAGTGGCCGGCCGTTTATCAAATGCAACGACGGTGGCGTCCGAATCGTTGAAGCTCAGTGTGATAATAGTGTTGATGAATGGCTGGCTATGGCCAGAAACAATGATCATATGCTCGGCCATGATCAAGTTCTTGGCCCTGATTTGGGTTTCTCGCCTTTGGTTTTTGTCCAGGTATTATTCCTACACTAATAACCACTCAATTATTAATATTTAACTATAAAAAATAATCATCTAATTATTTAATTTTTATTCTTTAATCATTAGCGAAATAACATAAAAATAGAAACATCAAAAATTTAATATAGTTAGATGACCAACAATGAAAATTTTAAACGATCATTTTGTAAGTTTTTATAATTCAATTATCAAAAAAGTAGTTAAATGATAATTTTATAACTTTTTATGGTTAGATGATAAAAAAAATTTTACTAATAATTGGTGATTAGTAATATAATTTACCTTTATCTTTATTATTTCTTAACTAACATTTCTCCTACTTGCTAGGGTTCTTTTAAGTTTGCTATTTAAACTTGGTATTTAATCTATTTTTCAAATTTCAAATTTTAGTTAAATTTGTTAATATTATTAAAATTATTTTGTCAAATTCAAGTTTATTATAATTTTATTTTTTTAATTATATTGCTATCAAGTGAAAAAAAAAATTTAAAATATGGCATTAACAAATTTAACAAAGAAAAATTAACAATGTAAAGAGAATAAATTCCAAAAAATTAAATTATAAAAATTAAATTCTATAACTAAGAAAATATTACCTAATTTAAGTACTGATTATATAAGGAGGTGTAGAAATTAATTATTTGCCCTAACTTTTTAGAAGAAAAAATACTAAATTTTGGGTAAATGGAAACATCATTATTTATGATTCAAACAATTTTTTCAATTAGTCTATTAATTTAGTTGTGTTTCTACTCTGATCGAATCGAGTGAAAAAAATTTTAGTTGGTGAGTCAGTGAAATGAAATTCGATTTGCGTTGAATCGAGTGAAATTGTTCGAGTTTAATTAAAAAATTAAACATGTTAAATTAAAATATTGTTACACTATAACTAATTCCATGTTACAGCACATAAATTTAAAAACATATATAGTTGAAAACATTTTCAAAGCAAAATAATATTAGTATAATAAACTTTAATCATTAATTAATTTATTTAGGTCTCAAAATTATTATTTTAGAAAATTTTAAAATTTTTAAAATATATATAAAAGTTAAAATTTTTATAAATATTTAAAATTCTTAAAAATTATTTTGAATTTTTTTTTGTAATTTTTGTTGAGAGAGATTGATTTGCTCATTTTTAAAATGATAGGGACCAAAGGAGTATTTAAACCAATTTTTTATTCGAATTATTCGAGTTATTCGAATTGTAAAATTTAATTCAACCCCAACTTGAAACTCGAATTACTTATTCAAGTTAACTCAAATAACTCAGACAACTCAATTCAATTAACT
Organism: Gossypium hirsutum; assembly: GCF_007990345.1. NCBI lineage: Eukaryota > Viridiplantae > Streptophyta > Magnoliopsida > Malvales > Malvaceae > Gossypium > Gossypium hirsutum. The sequence goes on from NC_053424.1 coordinate 34,195,123, forward strand.
CAAAATTTGATTTTTTTTAACCAAATCAAGTTTTACTCCCTAATACTGACAAGTTAGTTTCAATTTTTGTTTATAGAAAACAACCTTTTTTTACGACTTTTTATTTTATTGGTATTATTATCATTTATAATTTTTCGTGAAAAAAATTGGAAAATAAAAAATAGTAAAAATATAAATTGAGAAAATGAAAGAAATTTCAGATCATGGTCCTTTTTATAGGAAACTTATTTTAGTTATGATTCTTTTAATAATTTGTATGAATAAGTTTAATTTAAAGATGGTATGAAAATATAATTTGATTTTGTGGCTAGCAAAGGGCACATTTAGTTTGGGTAGGCTTAGGGCCCAGTCCAATGACCCGTCTTCGTTAATTGATAAAGACTTAACTCTCCTCATATTTCTTGTTGGGCCAAAACAATGGTCCTCAATAAATGATGACCTTTGAAAATATAACATTAAAATTTATAATACTAGACTTGTTCCATGATTGAGGAATTTTAGCAAAGTCCACAAATAGACTTAAAAAAATAAGGGTACTTAAAATATAGGTTAAATTTAGGTTTGAACCTCATTCAATTTCACCTATTTTTAAGTTTATTGTATAATTATTTTAATATATTATGTAATTTAAATCATGTTAAATTAAATTTATTATGTAAATATTAAAAAAAATGTTAAGAGTTTTATATTTAGAAATTTAATAAGAAATATAATGGTAGCAAATATATATAATGCGAATTTTAAATGAAAAATAATTGTATTTTAAATATATATAGATGACTTAAACAGATTTGGATTAATTATTTATAAGTATGTATAAGTTTGCACAAAATTTAAGGCTCATATTTCTTATGTCGTGTTGGATTTAGACAACTATATATAGTATTGATGCCATGCGTATGCTTAACCCAAAACCGGCTCGTCTCAACTCATAAATACAATTATGAACTACTAAAGAATTTGCTTAACAAATGTTTTTATATACATTGATTTTTTTTTAATATACCTTATAGTCTAGAGTTAGTTAGACATCAACTCGGTTGAGGAAATGACTAAAATGACTTTTTTATATATAATATAAGTCACTAATATGATGTTACTTTTGTCTTTTTATATTTTTCTATAAAATCAATAAAAAAATTCACATATAGTGACATTTTAACCCATGTCATAGGCATCTATAAAACTTCAACTTTATCACTTTAATCAAAGATATATTTTGATTTTAATATAATATTTAATGTTTTTACGCAAACTTTTTCACCTATGTTATTACATCTCTATTAATTTTAAATCCATGACTGAGTTTGATGTTATTTTTAAATGCATACACATATTCTAAACACAGTCTCTAAACAATATACGTGTGATACAATTACAATTTAAGAAAAAAAATAATAATAACAAAATTTGAACCCTAATATTTTAACGTGAACAAATTCCTTGACCACTACCCTCTTTATGATGTTGGAAAATAATTTAAAATATATATAAAATTAATTATCTGTTTTTTTTTCATTTGAAAAGATACTTATAGTTAATTAATTTTTTAAATATTTTTTCTTTTTCTAGATGTGCGATAATAATAATTTCTATATAATAAAATTCTTGATTGAGTTGGTTTTATTAATTAACTAGTTAGTTTCTAATTTAATTGAGAAAAAAATATTAAAAAATATTTTTTTATAAAGGGTGTTTTTGTCTTTTCATATTTATTTAAATCAATAAAAAGTTACATAATATGAGATTTGAGCTAGACATGTGTATGAGTTAGGCTATCCACTTAAAATAGTAGGTTTAGTTCAACTTGGGCGGAGCTTGGACAATGTTTTTATATCTAGAATTGAGTTGAGTCGACTGTATTCAAGTTAAATAATAAAAATATTTTTAAATTTAATTTAATTATAAAATATAAAAATATTAATATCATTAAGTTTTGAATAGTGAAATGGGCTTTTTGGATGGGTCAAGCTAAAAATTAGCTTGAGTTTGAAATTTTTTTGAAATTGGGCTTGACCCAATTTGGTCCGTATACCAATCTAATTTGAACCAAAGACGTTATGAATTTCAACATTTTAATTTTACCATTTCAATCAATAGATTCTTTGAATATTGCACAAACTTTTAATAAATAATAAAAATCCTATCACATGTATATGCATTTGGGAACTAAATATTCAAAATACATGTATGCATGTAAAAATAACGTACAATAAATAATAAAATGTATGCTTTGAAATTAATTAACAGTAACAAATGTAATATGTATGATATTAAAATAAAAATTATATTAAATTGTCAGTAAAATGAAATTTAAACACGTAAATACATCAAATTAATAATATTAAATGCATTATAATTGTTTATCATGATGTTTTCATCAATCTTGAGTTGATGTCGAGCTAATTTGTAATATCAATTCAATCAATAACATTATCAATATATATAATTTATAGAAGTAATAAAGTGTGCATAATAAAATAAAAATATACAAAATATTTTAAAATAAAGCTTTGGTTAGGTGGTAAAAATTAAAGTTTTGTTAAGCCAAATGTTTTGAGTTTAAATTTCACAATATGCAATTTAGTTATTAAAAGAAAATACTATAGTACCTTAGAACAAAATAACTTATTTTAGATACGAAAGGATATTTTATAATCTCCCTAATCGAGTTGGTGCCTGATTATCTCATAACTCTAACTCAATCGGAAGATTAAATAATAAATTTTTTTTTGTGTGTATATATATATGGGGAGAGATTCACTTACACTGGTGTAAAACTTAAGTGGTTTCACATCCTTTCGTGTCTTTTTATACAATTAATATTTTATCAATCTAATAGTTGAATTTATCAAAATATTTATACTTGTCATGCTTGTAAAATTTTGAATTGATCCGAAACCTATCATATCGATCTAAAATGTTGTTTATATTAATATAGATTTAACAATCATAAGTTTTTTTTTTCTGAACAGGTAAAAATTTATAATTTATGTCAAAATTGTTATGCATAATCTATATGAATGAAGAGTAATATATTACAGTTAGATTGATAAAATATTAATCGTATAAAAAATAAAGTTTTAACACATTTATAAGTGAATCCCTCCCATATATATATATGTATATATAGGGGAGAGATCACTTACATAGTTCAAAAACTAAAATAATTTCACACACTTTCGTAACTATTTATATTATTAATATTTTAATGATTCAACTGTTATATTTTATAGTCTATTCATGTAAATCATGCATGTCAAATTTGATATAAATTTAAAACATCTAATTATTTGTTTTATGTAAAAAAAAACTTCATCTGTTGAATATATATTAATATATAGAGTATTTTAGATCAATATGATAGAGATATCGAATCGATTCGAAAGTTTACATGCATAACAAGTACAATTATATTTATAAATCCAACGGTTAGATCACTAAAATTATTAATCATATAAACAATTACGAAAGTATATAAAATTACTTTAATTTTTACACTGTGGACATGGGTCCCTCCTTTATATATATGTGTGTAAAATTAAAGAGTGCATTTGGAGCTTTAGTTAACAAAATCCGTAATTAAATAACTTTCAATATCTTTTCTTTTTTATATTTTATAAATAATTTTTATTAAATTCAATGAAAAGGAAATTAAATAAGATATTTTAATTATTTTTCTCTCCTTTGTTTCCCATAATTTTTTTGAAAATTAGATTTTTACACATCAATTATATGGATGGAAATTTTTTTATGTAATTATATATTCACACAAAATTTATATAAAAAAACAAATGAAATAAAATTAAAGTTTTGGGGGGATTTTTATGTGCGAGTTTCAAATTCCTTTTTTTTATTATAAATTTTATATAAAAAAGATAAAAATGTTTTCATAAAAATGTTTGTTATTTTTAAATAGATGGTATTATAATCATTTTCATTCATCTTGTTTCCTTGTGATGTTAACTCGATTAAAGATTTAAATATAGTATAGATATAGGCATAAGAATTATTTAGGTGTTGTTTGATAAAATGAAAATTTAAGTATTGAAATTTCACGTTGTTTGATATATTAATAAAAATAAAAAATTGAATGTTATTTGATAAAATTAATGTTATTTTTAAAAATATTAATATATTATTTTGTTTTGTTTGGATCTAATTACAATTTATTTTTGTATTTAGTGAACTCTAAAAACACATTTCATTGCATTTTGGTAAAAGAAGAATCAGGCATACTATTGGTAATGAAAACGGTTATTTTGTAACGGACGTTTTGGCAAATCGATGGCTTAAGTTTTGTTGAGATGTAAAACAAGAAATGGAAAAGAGTGAATCTTTATGTGTTGGCCATTAAATAGTCTTGGAGAAAGTGAGAACAAGTGTGCATTAATCAATTTGTTCAAAAAGAGAAAAGAGAGTGCATTTTTCCAATTTTACCCCTTCTTCACAACAGGCCAAACAACAATAACTGCTACTAATAAAGTTGCATTAATCCCGTTTTCATTTATCTAACCATCACTTCATTCATAAATACTAATTACTTTTAATTTAAACAAATATAATCATTATTTTAAATTTTAATAAAACAATATATTATAAATGATAGAATTATGTATTAATATGTTATTTTAATTAATATTATTTATAAAATAATTATACTCTTTTTTTAGTTTAAACATTACATTAATAATATTTTTATCATTTTTACTAAGAAAGTGTAAATAGAAAATCACATGCATAATTAAATTATAAATTTTCATTTGTTGTTTTCAGTAATATTATTAGTAAAATAATTATAGTTACTTCTTAATTTTTAATTTAAACATTATACTATATTTATTTAAAAAGATAGAAAAAATCTATTAAGAAATTAAAATTAAATAAGTTGATCACATTATACTTTATGTTGAATTATTCATAATATTTAAGCATGTGAATTTAGTAATGTAATGGCTGAATTTGTTTTTTAGATTTATAAAATATTTTTTTGACAAAATAAAAATATTTGTTTCAGTTCACACGGTTCAAATGTGGGGGCGTCTCGGTAGGACTCAGCTGGGCTCATGTATTGGGAGATGCATTTTCAGCCTCAAATTTCCTTAATTTATGGGGACAAATCATGGCGGGAAAACAAGTTCCGTTGCAGCCTAACAGTCCTGCTCACAACATATCCCAATTCCCAACTTCTATTTCCAGGAAACCATTTTCCTTGAAAAAAGTTGACCCTGTTGGTGACTACTGGTTAACTCCCAATAACTCTAAAATGGGAACTCACTCTTTTCGCATCACTGCCAAACAACTTCATTATTACATCACAACATATTGTATTCATGACCCGAATAAAATCTCGGATTTCGAAATTATTTCGGCTATGATATGGCAATCATTATCGAAAGCCAGAGAGGATTCAGGTCCGAACATCGTTACAATTTGTTCAAACAATTCTGCCAATAAAATGGCGATGTTGCCGAGTAATGGCATGACACTGAGCACGGTGGAAGCTGATTTTTGTGTTTCGAGGGTGGAAATAGCGGAATTAGCAAAGCTGATAGCTGAAAAAAAGATGGATGAGAGTGGATTGATAGGAGAGTTGATAAAGGGGGACGAAGTAAGATCAGATTTTATAGTGTATGGAGCAAATTTGACATTTGTAAACTTGGAAGGAATGAATGTGTATGGAATAGAAATGAAGGGATTGAAACCAGTGTGTGCGAATTATATGGTGAATGGAGTTGGAGAAGAAGGAACAGTGGTGGTTCTTCCTAGTAATGAAAAAGACGGTGGGAATAATGGGAAGATGGTCACCATCACCTTGCCTCAACATCTATTGCTAAAGCTTAACAATGTACTTCAAATTGATTGGAATATTGTTATTTAATTTAAATATTTTCTCATTTCATTTCTTGTAATGCATGCGTGGGTTATCGTGTCTGTAAGAGAATAATGAATGTATGGTGTCTCTGTTGTTATATATGAATAACATTCTCATTATCATATTTAAAATTTTTCAGATTCATAATTATATATTTATGTTATATTTGCATCATAAAAATTGTAACAGTGAATAAAACTTAAAAAAGGCAAAAAGGAAAGCAATAAAAAGCGGAAAACAGCAGAAGAAATGCCGAGCAAAAGACAAGTTTTCTCCGCTTATGTCAACCCATGCGTTACATTTTGTATTAGGAGAAATTGGTAGACAGCACAAAAAGAAGTAGAAAAAAAATTAAAAATCGATTATTAAAAAAAATTATTACATTAGTTTTTGAAAGCCTTTTTCTTCCGTTTCCTCCCTCTCTCCCCGCGAATACGATAGTGTAAATTGAAGGAAATAAATAGGTTAAAATATGCTGATAGTCCCTATACTTGTGTAGAATTTAATATTTAGTTCCTTTACTTTAAAATTTAAAAATTAAGTCCTCTTACTTTTGTTTAAAATTTTTGGTCCAATCAATGAAATCATCGGTGTTTTCTAGTAAAACTTATCAACTTGTAATTTTGATTAGTCTATCCTCGTATGTGATATATGATTGACAAAAAATAAACATGATAAATTGATCAATTTTGTCAAAAATTACCAATGACAATAATGATTGGACTAGGATTTTTAAATTAAAAAAGTAAGATGATTAAATATTTCACTTGACTACATTTGGTTAAAATATTATTTTTTAAGCGTAGTTTAATATATGAGTTAACAATAAACTGATACAGTTTGTATTATTTAGCTACTCCCACGACTAATTTTTAGCAAAGGGAAAATTTTTGCTTATTTTGGAGATATCTACTCATCTTTCTAATTTTGAGTTTAAAATTGTACTAACTATTCTTTTATTTAATGTCTAACTATTTCAATATATAAACAATAAATAAACTTTTTCAATCTCAAATACTATAAAAGTACAGGGACTAACTACATATTTTAACCAAAAAAATATAACGGACGAACCCTCTTTTCTTTTTCAATCCCCTCTAGTTTAGGTGGTCAAGCCTTTGTCGTTTTGGGTTACTCTCCCACTACAAATACTCACTGAACTCACCCTTCTTCCCTAGCTCTGATCAACCTCTTCTACCTTTTACTTTGATTTTCATTTTAAATTGTTTTCTTTTTTTGTTTGTGTTTCAGTGTTGAAGATGAGTTCGAGCTCGGGTTTGGTGAGTTTTGTTGAGTCTGTATTGGGAATGTCGTTGGGGGGTTCGGTGACGGATTCTATGCTAATGATAGCAACAACGTCGTTGGCGGTGATTCTGGTGTTCTTGATTTTTCTCTGGAAAAATTTAGCCTCTCAACGAAGCCCTGATGTTAAGCTTTTGGTTGCTTCTAAGCCTGTTTCACTCAAGGTTGATGAAGATGATGACGCCCTTGTCGCTTCCGGTAAAAAAAAAGTCACCATTTTTTACGGCACCCAGACGGGAACTGCTGAGGGATTTGCTAAGGTAGTAGATAAAACTTTTCAAGTTTTGATTTTTTTTTTTTGGGTGCCATTCAAGTTTTGATTTTGATTGCTGAATATGATGATTTGAATGTTGACTACTTAACTGAAATGGAACCTTTTTTACTGATATTATTAGGATGAAAATTTATGTTAATGTTGCTTATCAAGCTTATTCTTTTTTAATCACTAGTTTGTTGTGGAAAATTTGAGTTGCTCCTATAATCAGTGCATGATGCAGATCAAGATTATGAAGTTGCAAGGAGATGAATGGACTGTTCCTTTTGAAGTCATATTTCATGAAATATTTAGTGTTTTAGGGACTATTTGAAGTTCACTATGCCATTCATATGCTTTCCAAGATTCGGATAATTTAGCTGTAGATTTAGTTGTAATAAATTGTTTTATTCGATGCTAAGTCGTTATGTCCGTTGCTTTCATCATTCCGAGCTCAAACAAACCAGGGCGTAACTATAGATGGAAACGCGGCGGATATAATTTGCTAAGTCGTTATGTCCGGTGCATTCGTCATTCTGAGCTCAAAGAAACAAGGACACAACTATGGATGGAAATGTGGCGGATATAATTCTTGTTATTAAATCTTCGTTATTAATTGTTTTGTCGTTTATAGCGGATAATTTGGCTATGTGCGGAGTTGTTTTTCTTCTATTACTTGTCGTTACACTCAGCCGCAATCGATGTGTGCTTGGCACGTATGTTTGGAAAAGATGTCCGTTTTTAGTTAACGGTTCATGTGTTGATTTGTGGATTTCCTGTTGTAGGCTTTGGCTGAAGAGATCAAGGCAAGATATGAGAAAGCAGCAGTCAAAGCTGTTGACCTGGTATGTATAGGGAATTACTTGTTACCTTGTTTTTGTACTGAGAATTTTTCTCTTGGTATTTACGATTATATTCATCACATTGTGTCTTTTATGTTAGGATGATTATGCTGTTGATGATGAAGAGTATGAAGAGAAGCTTAAAAAGGAGACTTTGGCTTTTTTCATGGTGGCCACGTAAGATAGATTCTCAGTTTTACTGAAGCTATTCTTGGTTGTGTATTTGTTTCTGCGTTATGTAAAGTATGGGGTATTTTAACATAGTTGAGCATGACATTGTAGTTATGGAGACGGGGAGCCAACCGATAACTCTGCTAGATTTTACAAATGGTTTACTGAGGTTGGTGGCTACCTCAAAAGAACATTCAAATTAGACTTTGTACTGTGCCAGCATTCAACCGATAACACTTGCTATTATATTGTTTTATTTGAATTTAGGGGAATAAAAGGCAGTCCTGGCTTCAACGACTCACATATGGTGTTTTTGGTCTAGGTAACCGTCAATATGAACATTTTAACAAGGTAACATTGGCACAGAGATTACTATTTTGCTTACTTTCTTGATTTCTCTTTTGCAATTGTGTAATCTGATTTTATGATTTTTTTTTTTTTTTGTAAATAGATAGCAAAGGTGCTTGATGAGCAACTTTCAGAACAAGGTATTTTTTTATTTTACTTATTTCGTGATTCCGCCCTTCTTTTCTAATTGATGAAGTTCTACATACAAATGTGGGATCAAAATTAATATTCATGTTTGGACTAAGTGTATACTTTTTCATTGTGTGAAAGGTGCCAAACGTCTTATCGAAGTTGGTCTTGGTGATGATGATCAATGTATTGAAGATGATTTCACTGCATGGTATATAATCCCCTTTCAGTTGTACCTGTGATTCTGTTTGTTTGTTTTTTCTTATTGAAGCTGAAAGCGTCGTATCTTAACTTAGTGATTCGGGAGCTTTTCTTGGGCAAAGACTTCAATTTTTCCTCTGGTAGCTTTACTGTAAATTTTTTTCATTTTTAATTTGTTGTTGCTTCCTTAGGAGAGAATTGCTGTGGCCAGAGTTAGATCAACTTCTTAGAGATGAAGATGATGAAAATATCGCCTCTACCCCATATACAGCTGCTATTCCTAAATACAGAGTAGTGATTCATGATCCCTCTATGATGCACATTGAGGATAATCACTCAAATACGGAAAATGGGAATGCTTCACATGACATCCACCATCCATGCAGGTAATAAGGGACGTGCATTGTGTTGGTTTTCTCACATTGTCCCCCTTTTATTTTCCTTTTTGAGATCACTGTTAAATAATTTGCACACAGAGTTAATGTTGCCGTCCAGAGAGAGCTCCACAAGCCAGAATCTGATCGCTCTTGCATACATCTGGAGTTCGACATATCAGGAACTTCTATAACGTAAGTTCACAGCTTTGTAATGTTTATTACTCTACAAAATTGGGCTTCTGAAATAAAGCATCTCTAAGTGATCGTAGTATTAATATTTTGCTGTTTTTAAGTGCTTTTGACCCACAGATTTGGTTTTAAAAAGGTAGATAACATAGCTTTATGATTTTATGATCTTATGCAACTAATAAGTTGAACTGTCCCAGATATGAAACTGGCGATCATGTCGGTGTTTATGCTGATAATAGCATTGAGACTGTCGAGGAAGCAGACGGATTGTTGGGTCAACCTCTTGATTTGCTGTTTTCCATACATACTGACAACAAAGATGGCACGCCCTCCGGAAGCTCATTGCCACCTCCTTTCAGCGGTCCATGTACACTTAAAACAGCCTTGGCACGATATGCAGATCTCTTGAACCCTCCGCGGAAGGTAACTCCCCTCCACCACCCAGAAACTGTTATTTTGTTGCTTAAATAACTTTTTTCTTTTTATCCAAACTGTTATTTTGTCAGGCTGCTTTGGTTGCGTTGGCTGCTCATGCCACTGAACCCAGTGAAGCGGAAAGACTCAGGTTCTTGTCATCACCGCAGGGGAAGGTTGATGAAATACTTACTGTTGCTTTTGTTTTTATCCTCTCATGTGTTCGTGGTGGTTATAAAATTTTCCTCTTGATTATGTGCTCTTCTTCCTTTTGCCCAGGATGAGTACTCACAATGGGTTGTTGGAAGTCAAAGAAGTCTTCTTGAGGTTATGGCTCAGTTCCCATCTGCAAAACCTCCCATTGGTGTATTTTTTGCTGCTATAGCCCCTCGACTACAGCCGCGTTATTATTCTATCTCATCCTCCCCTAGGTGACTAGATTTGTCCTTTCTACATTATCAATGCAGTATTACCTTATACTTCAGATTAATAAGATTTGTGGGTCGGTTTGAGCAGGTTTGTATCTGGTAGAATTCATGTAACCTGTGCTTTAGTTTATGGTCCAACTCCAACCGGAAGAATTCATCGGGGTGTGTGTTCGACCTGGATGAAGGTAATGACTGTAATTTCTTCGGTTGCTCTTCCACATTTTGTACTTTCTTATATTCCCGTAGAGTTCATGTACCCAGCAGACATTACTTGGGCTGTAGTGGCATCTGACATCTAATTGCATTGAAAAAAATTCAGAATGCAGTTTCTCTGGAGAAAAAGAGTGATTGTAGCGGGGCTCCTATTTTTATCAGGCAATCTAATTTTAAGCTACTAGCAGATCCTTCAATTCCGATCATCATGGTTGGACCTGGGACTGGATTAGCACCTTTCCGAGGTTTTCTACAGGTTGATTACTCTTTGTTTTACATATTCTTTCATTTTGCCAAAAAAAAATGAGAGAGAGAGAAGAAAATAACTTAAAACTAACTGTTATTTACAGGAAAGAGTGGTCCTTAAAGAAGATGGTGCAGAACTTGGTCCATCTCTACTCTTTTTTGGATGTAGGAATCGGAAAATGGTTCGGGTCTGATTTTGATACTAATGATCTTTAAGCAATATCATGAGCATGTCTCATTGTAATTTTCAACCAATGTAGGATTTTATTTATTTACTTTTCTGGCGACTTTTCTAGGATTTCATTTACGAAGATGAGCTCAATAATTTGGTGGAACAAGGTGCTCTATCCGAGCTCATCGTTGCATTCTCACGAGAGGGCCCACAAAAGGAGTATGTTCAACATAAGATGATGGATAAGGTAAGTAGTAGGAAGGAACAGATATTGCAGTTCATGATATAAAAATGAACCGTTATAACATCTGTTGTGTTCGGAGTACAGGCAGCACATATATGGAGCCTAATAAGCAAGGGAGGATATCTTTATGTATGTGGCGATGCCAAGGGTATGGCAAGAGATGTTCATCGCACCTTGCACACCATCGTTCAGGAGCAGGTATTGATTATCGTCTGAGAGGAGTCCTCTAATCAAGAGCCACTTACATTAATCTTTGAAACTTGTGTATGAATTTCAGGGGAACATGGAGTCTTCAAAGGCGGAGTCTATGGTGAAGAAACTCCAGATGGAAGGACGATATCTTAGAGATGTGTGGTGATGGTGGGCGTTTTCATTTCCTCAGCAGTTCTTCAGAACATCCATGCCAAATATGGTGGTGGATTAGGTTTATACTTTCTAGCTCTAGTGTGTCCGGAGTAAAAGCAGTCAGGTAATATGGTACCCGGTTCATCCGGTAGTAAGAGTTGTCTATAGATGTTAGTCCGCCTTAGTTTTTCTAATCTCAAATAAACCTAGGAATAGAAGGATAATTTGTTTGTAGACATCCAAAATGGAAATAGGGATGCCAAAACATAGTGAAAGCTGTTTCTAGGTTATTTGGGATGGTCATGGTGTTTGTAGTGAAAATAATAAATAAATAAAAGAAGTTGTAAATTAAAGCAATTAAAGCTCTGGGTGTTTTGCTCTTTTTACATAGTTTTCATGAATAAGACAAATTAGAACAAAAAATGCCATTTTCATTGTGGATCTACTTTAATATCGATTGTTAGTGAAGGATAATTCAATATAAAATTAACAAAGCTGTAACTTTATGGATTATGATGTGTACATTTCAGATAATATACTGTCGCGAAGAGAACAGATAATTACAAAATTCTCCATACAATCAAGGATGTATAATTGAAAACTATTTGAAGTTGCTTACTTGGACGTAAGTATTAGCCTTCTATAATCAGCAATTAATATAGTTAATTTTTATTATAATGAATGCCACTTTTTTTATATTCTGATTCATGAATTTATACATATAACAAAAAAAAAAAGAATTTGAATTACCATAAATGTAAATTACGTCAGATTTGAAAAAATTAAATTTTTTTTCAAATTTCGAGTTAATTGAGTCAAGTTATTTGGTATTTATGAATCAATTCGAAGAAGTAGTTTGATTTTTTCGAATTTTAGTTGAGTTGAATTTTACTCCTTGAATAACTCAAATAATTTGAATGGCTTGAATCACAAACTGATGTAAATACCTCTTAGGTCCTTGATAGTTTCGAAAATGTGCAAATTAACCACACTAAAAAAATTACAAAAAATTCAAATTAATTATAAAATATTCCTTTTCCAAATTTTTATGAATATATTATTCAAATATTTAAAATTATATAAAAATTACTAAAATTATCTTGAAAATTATATAATAATTCAAAATTAATGTTCTTTAACTTGGAATTTTTTTCATATTGTCAACAAGATTTAATATGGTCAGTTTAACTTTTTTTAATTTAACTCGAATAAATTTATTAGACTCAACTCGATTCAAATTTTATTTCACGCAACTAGATTCAAGAAAATTTCAAATCAAATTAGCATGATAAAATATGACTCGCCAACTCGACAAACTCAAAATTTTTTCACTCCAATGCTCATCGCTATTTTTTGTAATAAGAACGTAATAAAATTAATGTTTTTTAGTACAACGAGTGTCACTTTTTTGTATTACCTAATGCATAAGATTATATAATACTAGTATAATACCCAAGTCATACATTGTGTTAGAT